>NC_091800.1:57704772-58007803 GCF_041296235.1 Equus asinus
TCATATACGTATATCAATTTCATGTTCCTCAAAATGTAGCAATTAACATTTAGAGTAACCTCTTTGCCTTTCTATATGCACTCATATTTTAGATGCAATGAATTGTGTAATGACGTTAAGCTGATTCATTTTACTCAATGACAATGGAGGTTACAGAGATAATAGGATTTTGACAGAGATTTCTTAGATGGTTTTCTAATCAGAATGAAAAAGTCATAGGCTATCTCTAGACACTAACAAATAATCAATTATAATTCTTTAAAAGTAGTCTGATTCATCTGCCAGTTCACAGGGTATCAAAGCAATTTTTTCCCATATTGATTAACATCATTTTAATGCAAAGTAGTGGAATAATTCATTGACTAGTATGAAAAATGGTATTTAGTGTTGTGGTAGGCTGATTAACGGCCTCCTGAAAGACAGCCACATCTTAATCCTTGGAACTGGCAAAGGTTACTTTATATGGCAAATGTGATCATACACTCACGTGGTTAAATTAAGGATCCTGAGATGGGGAGATTATCCCAGATTATCATGATGGTGGGAACTAAATGCAATCGATGTCCTCGTAAGAGAAAGGCAGAGGGAGATTACAGACAGAAGAGGATAAGGTGATGTGACTATGATGGCAGAGATTGTGGTAATGAGACCACGAGCCGAGGAATTGCAGCAGTGCCCAGCAGCCAGAAGAGGCAGAACTTGAATTCTCCTTTAGAGCCTCCAGAGGGAGCATAGTGCTCCAGACAAACCGTTAATTTTGATCCAGTCAAACTATTTGTGTACTTCTGGCGTTTAGAATTATAAACGAATAAATCTGGTTGATTTAAATCACTAAGTTTGGGGTAATCTGTTATATAAGTCATAGGAAGCTAATACAAGTATGTTTTGTAAAATTCTATCATTATCTCAACTACTTTGACATATTATATGTCATAAACTTATATGATTTATTAGAGTAGAGTCAGACTAGACAACTGAATACTGTTATTTTTCAACTTTAAGCTCAATGCCCAATGTATTTTCTTTTAAAATGAAGAAAATAAAACCTCACCTTTTAGGGGGTGTTCATTGCAGAATCTCACTTAATCAGTAAAATGTTTGTTTTCATTTTACCTGATTGTTTAAAAAAATTCCTTTTGTTTTACTTCTAAATGTTGTTAGTCTGCCATATTCTTGGAAACTCATAATGATATTTAATACTTAAATGCACATTTTCTCTTTTGCTATAAATTGCTTTTGTCTATTTAATAAACAGAAGATATTAAACACATTTTAGGGAAAGATATTTTATGAGTAAGGAATGGTTAAATCTTCCATGGATAATTTAGAATTTTCATATGCAAATATGCAAACTATGTATTCAAATAACAGAGTAAAATTTAACCATTGCCCAGCATACCACATATAAGTAGACTAAAGCAATTATGATATCAATAGAGTTTACATAAGTATAAATTTACTAATTCACTTATTTACATATTTGCCTCCTAAATTAGTCGATACCTCTAAACTTGTTTTCCTGACATTTTCCCAAAGAGCACAGATGCATATATAAACCATTCCTTTTTCTGTCACTCACAACGTGAAAAGGCTCTATAAAATTAGCAGCAACAGGAAGTTGCATTTCAGTAAACATATGACTCATTTGTGCTCCCCAAAAGTTAAAAAGGTGTGTTCTTTTGCAGTGTAAAAATAGTCAAAAATTAAAATATTTTAATTAAGGAAAAACAAAATCTACTGAACTATTATTAGAGGTTACTACTGTGCTACGTACTAGGGGGACACAGATGAGAAGAGGAACAGGAGTTTAAGGAGCTCAGAATATGACTTAACATATGATTTACTGTTATGTAACATGCAATAGAAGAGAGCGAAAATGATTCCTGTGAAAGGAGAACTGAGTAGCAAATCATTTGATTAGGAGGAAGGCCAGTCTAGAAAGTTCACACAGAAAGTAATGCTATCATGGCAATTATAGTGACATGGGGGAAATATTCTGGATATTAAATAAAAAATATACATATAAGACATGTCCATAGTCTTCTTGGTAATTTGATGTAATAGGAATAGAAGTTGGAAGAAGTGGATCTGGTTTTCTGTGGAACAAAAAGAGAAATAATCTTGAGATAGATTGCAAAAAACTGTGAACGTCATGATAAATAATGGTAAATATAAGTGAGATACTGTTATGTTTTTAATTTTTGTTATATTACTGTATTTCTGAGTTATTTAAATGCATTGAATGGATTGATATTTCATTTCATGTCATTTAATTTATAGGTAATCCTCTCTTGGGATTATAATACTGATGGTATGAGCTAAAACCAAGCAGAGCCATCTTAAAATTCAATGGGAAGAATTATGATGGTTCCATGAAATTTAAAAACTTTTGTCAAAATATTAAAAATTCTCTTATTGTCAGTTATTTATTTACAGAAGAACAAATAAATGGTAAAACTAATATTAACTTAGTACACTGTATTAAAACATTTGAGGGGCCAGCCCAGTGGCGTAGCGGTTATTTTTGTGTCCTCTACTTCAGTGTCCCAGGAGTCACAGGGTTGGATCCTGGGTGCGGACCTACACCCTGCTCATCAGGCCATGCTGTGGTGGCATCCCACACACAAATAGAGGAAGATTGCCACAGATGTTAGCTCAGTGACAATCTTCCTCAAGCAAAAAGAGGAAGATTGGCCACAGATGTTATCTCAGGGCCAAGCTTCACCAAAAAATAAAAAATAAATTAGAAAAAGACATCTGAAACATTGAAAATTAAAGTGTTTTATTTGTTTGTAAAAAAAACTCATAAAAAGTAGCTTGAACAGTGCTTCTCTATCTCCTTTTATGATTTATGATATGGAACATTTTTTTCTATGCCTTGGTGGATTGTCATTCTTCCTGCTAAGTTTGGGTCAGCTTTTGACATTTTGTCCTTTCTGCTTTCAATGTTGTGAAACATCTCCAAGGGCTCCATTAACCTGACATTTATTTTCTAATATTACTTCCTCTGAGACATTTCATCACAATCACCTTACTTATTTAACTGGTAAGTTCACCTTCACTGTGCTCCTCTGGCTGTATATCTTGGGTCTCCCAGAGAGGGCAGCATGGACATTTCCATAGTCAGCATCTTCTAATCACATCCAGTTTCATTCCCAGTGTTACCACTTTTTGTTTCTTTGCTGTACCTTCAACTTTATCGGTCTAGCGCCTCTTCTGGTTATCCAATTTTGTAAAATATCATTTGGATTATTCTTGGGAGACAAAGTGCCAAGACAACTACATGCTTTTCTGTTTTTATGTAAATTGAATAACAGATGCACAGTAACCACTCCCTGACAGACGCTGGAAGAAATGATGTGATGGATCGCTGATCATGATGTTCACCTGTTATTTATGCAGTGATTTGTGGAGCGAAGAGCTAGCAGCAAGTTTGTGCTTTGTGCAATTACTCACAGTTGATATACCCAAGTAATTTTAATTTGGACTGTGTAATAGTAAATCGGTGTTATTTAACTAACTGTGGTAAGTAAAATTCATGTATGTCACAGCCCTGCAAAGCATAGATCTATATACTAAAATAGCAATGCAATTGTCGAAATGTCAAATAAATGTAAAATATAGGAGAATCCAAGTATCAATACATAATCATTATTAAAGATGTGATGTAAAATAAAACTTTTCTTGGATATGCAACACATTCCAATTTTCTTAAATAAACTGACAGAAATACATTAAAATGGTAACTTTGGTGTGTAACCAGAAGGACATTACATTCGAAATCCTCAAGCTGAGAGGGTTGCATTTCCTCTGCACCCTCCTTCTCTCTGGACTAGAGTTGTTTGGCCCACCCGTTAGTGGCCCGTTTACTGGCCCAATAGTCTCATTTTGCACACAGCACCTGGAGACTGACCAGCAGAGCAGCCTCTTCTCAGACCACCATTCAGTGCTTTGCTGGTCACCATTTTCCATCCAAACTCACAGGCATCCCTCAGCACTCTCAATTCCTAGTGTAACCCCATCCATCCGTCCCTCTCTGGTTCACAACCCATCCGTGACTTCCCATCAGCTGGAAATCCAGAACACCACTCCACCAGACCATTTGCTTGCACTGCTAGCTGGCCCCTGCAGCCTTCTTTGGCCTCGTCTCCTCCTGCTGTTTGTACTAGGCCCCTCAAGACTATGGTTCATTCCCTGGACATCCCCACCTCCAGGCTTTTGGGGTTCCCATTGTCCAGAGCACCTTTCCTTGTGTCCCCTCCCCCTACAGTGTCTCAGAGCAGAAAGCCACTTCCTTCATCCCAACCCAGGCCTCACTGAACCTGTGAAGGAGATCAACACCCGTGTCATGCTCTGCCTGAGATCTAGACACCTAGGCAGGTGTTGCCACCCCCAGCCAACTTGGGACACTCATCCATCATCAGGTCTGCTGGCTCTTAGGGCTCAGAAATTCATCCTGGGACTCAGTATTTCTGTCTTCCTCAGGCAGGGGAGGGCATGAGCAACACACTTCCACCCCCAGACAACCCCCATCCTCTTCTCTCCCCCTCTCCTACCAACAGTGCTGCCCTGCTCTCCACCATCCCCACAGCCCAGCACCCAGCCCTTCCTGGGCGTCCCACAGAAGCGCTGAAAAGGGTTGACCCCCAAGACCCCTTCTGCCAGAACCTCCTGAGAGACAGAGTGATATGGTGGCTCGTGCTGAGAGACAGAGAATTGCACATCTCAGTTTTCTCCTTACTGTTAAGTACTCAAAATTTTACCTACAGAGCTTGTAAATGCATTATAGTAACTGGCTCACAGCTTCTCAGCTCCTCCATCCAAACCTTGATTCCTACTCTCATGGGATGGAGGAGGTCAGGGAAACCAGCTACACTTGGTTCACCCAAACACATGGGAAGGAAGGCCAGTCAACATAGTAATTGTGCTATTAATTTATTTACACAGACATAACAATACCTCCTAATTATCATAAGAATCATATTTACTTTAGCAACATACTTAAGCCTAATTTCCTTTCACCCCTACCCCAGAGTTAGCTTTATTTCTTCCAAAGAAAATTATTTTAAGCTTTATGATTCAAAGAATAATTAAGTTCAAATATAAATCTTCAATAGTCTAAAGTTAAAGGTGATATGTATCTTTTATCTAGTCATTCATGATTAAATTTATGAATTTGCAAGGTTTTAAGCAAGATGGTAAAATAAGAAAGAGCAAGCTTTAATTTCCCCCTTTCCTCCTCAGAATCTGACAGAAATGTTCAAAGGAGAATAAAAATAAAATGGGGAAGGCATCTTAGTGTTAAAAACAAGGAAATTAAGATAAAGCAAATTGTTCAAAATGCAAATAATTTTTCTAGGTATATGACAGATGATTGCAAATTGAGGGAATCACTAAGTATTGACTCCTACCTTACAGATGGCAAGAAAGTTGTGAGATGTTACATAAAGTAGAAAAAGGAAATTATGACAAATCTCATAACATCAAGTAAACTGTAGGAGCCAAGATCAAAGTTGATGACTGGTCCCAGGACCAATGGCAATTCCTGCCTTTGAGTAATAACTTTTGAATTCAAAGGCTGTGACTGCAATGCTGGAAGATCAAACACAGAGGTGACACACTCCCTCCATACTCACTCTCTATGGAGGTGCTGCCTCGCTTCCACATGGGGTATAGATTCTGGAATAAGATGCAATTCCTTAATTATAGAGAAAGAAGACTAGGAGAGAAGAGAATGCCGGCAAAAATTACTCTACCAGAAGCCACGTTTGCTCAATATAACAATGTTTAGATTCAAAAGTCTTCAAAATACTCAGGAAAAAGTTTTAGGCAGTGAAATTTAAGCTTCTACAAATTTGGTTATGGATAGTAGAGGGAAGAAATCACTTTCACTAGCACAGCTGGAGGAAAAGCAAGCACTGCTCTCCTTTTAGAAACTATCTACAATTTCCATGTAATACCCTCTAGCTGTGATGTTTTTAGAGTTTAGCCCTAACAATTTCAGATGCTGATCATGCTCATTCTGCAGCTTCAGAGTAAAAGGACAGAATATTTCTGATGCTAGATGGTTCTTAGGGCCTGGTGGAGGTAAGGCTCCTTTGTGTTTACCATTCTACCAAGAGCCACAATGTTTGAAAATAATTTGCTGCGTAAAACCTTATACAGAGGTCTAGCAGGAATTGCTACTGTTCACTTGCCACAACGCTGAGAAGAGTTTCCTTCATAGATCTCCTGGATTCCTTTAGTAAGGATGATACTTTGAGTTTTGGGGTGGATGTCCCCATTGATGACAACATGGTAGGAAACACCACCAATCATGGTTAAACCTTGGGGATAGAATCAGAATTTTGCTCTTGAGTATTTACCTTTTTCATATAAAATATGAATTTCTTTATTGTATATATTTTTGTTGTTGCTAGTGTTGTCCAATTGATTCTGACTCCTAGTGACCCTGGGTACAGCAGAGTGGACCCCTGCCTGTTTTTTTTGCTCCATCCACTAACCTTCCCACATTATATCAGACAATGCTCTGCTGCTATTCACAGGGTTTTCATGGCCAAGTTTTTGGAAGTGTGTGGCCAGGTCCTTCTTCCTAGTCTGTCTCAGTCTAGAAGACTCTGCTGAAATCTGTCCATCATGGGTGACCCTGCTGGCATTTTAAATACCAGTGGCATAGCTTTCAGCATCACAGCAGCACACAGCCCCCACAGAATGATAAAGGACAGGTGGGTGGTGTGGGTCGCTGACAGGGAAATGAACCTGGACCACAGCAGTGAGAGTGCCAAATCTTAACCACTAGACCACCAGGGCTGGCTATTGTGTATATATGTATGCCTTTATGTGTTACTGATATTTCCCAGGTACATATCTGTTAATAATTTTTTAGGTAAAAGTGACTTAGGTAAAATGATTTAGGTAAAAGTACATGAATAAGAAACCATTTATATTAAGATTTTCTTAAACCCAATTTCTCCCTGGAGTTTCACCTAAACGCAATTGATAGAACAACAGTGACAAAAATATGTGGATACAGCCCCTGAACGATTACAAGTATGATTACCATGTGCAGCCTCCCGCTATTCATCTAATAAAAGTGAGGCCTAATATAAAACCAGATACAGATTTTTGGTGTCTCCAGAAGTCTTAGCAAAGACTTAAATAGGTAGAGATGCTGCTACCTTGGGAGGAATCCCCGTACCATGAACTGAATGCTCACCCTTTCTCTCTTCCTCATTGCTCTCTGTACTTTACAATTATTTTATTAAACATCTTTTTTTAGTATGAACAGCAATACAGGTAATTATTAAGTTAAATGTGTGACTTTTTAAGACAATTAACAATTTATTTCCAAATTTCTACCTCAGAAAGTTTGTGTGAATTAAAAATTCAAATAAGAATACTTTGCTGAAGCATTGTGATATTGACGTATAATCATCATCTTTGCTAATTTTATACATCAAAAAAATTTTACACATTTGTTATTTCTTTATTTTCTATTCTTATTTTGTTGCTTCATTTGCTCAATTTTTAAATTCTGTTTCTCAATTTTTATGGATACTTGATATTAACAATTTATCCATTAGGCTTAGTAGTAATTTTTTTCACTATTTTGCAGACATTTTCACTTCATCAGTTTTCTCTTTGCTCTGTAAATTTCTCTTATAAGTCTTTCTGCAGTTCTGGAAAATAGACATTTCATTCTCCACTGTCTCTTGAGTGTCTCTTATATCTATAAAACTGAACGTGGTTTTTTCTCTGCGTATAACCACACAAGCCTTCCTATAATCGCTTCTACCTGACAGTCTGCAAATCATATTTTAGATCAACTTCTATCATATCAGAAAAACAAGTGAACATTTTGAGCATTATCCTAAATCGATTGCTAAAACTACTTCTCTTGTCTACTGTTCCTGAATCCATGCTCTATTTATAGGACAACTTTGTAGCTCCTTCAAACATTAGGTGAAGTCTATTTCCTCAGTCCTGGATTATCGGTTGTCCTTGTAACTCACTTTGTCCAACAAAATGAGCAGTGATGGTGTGCCAGTGCTGAGTTTAGGCTTCAAGAGGCTTTGCAAAATGCTCCTGTCTCTTCTTGTCTCTTGTCTCCACTGTAGAAGCTGCTGGAGCTAGTCTGCGGGAGGATGTAACACGTAGACATGAGCCGTGTGAGCCCTGGTTTGGTTTGCCAGACAATATTCAGACAATACACAGACAGAAAAAACAGCTAAGATCAGCAGAGCTGTCCACTTGACCTCCAGATGACCACAGACACAGAGTGAGCCTTACTGAGTCCAGCTCAGAACGGCAGAACTACCCATGTGACCCAAAGACTCATGAGTAAACTACGTGTTAACTACTGTATGCCAAAAAGATGTGTTTTTCAAAAAAATTCTGTGGCAATAGATAGCTGATCCAAGCAAACATCATTCAAATGTATATATATTTAACTAAATATTGTTTATGTTTATTGCACTACTGTGTAGTGTGGATTACCAAACATTAAAAATAAAAGGACAACAAGAAAATAAATGTAAATTAAATATTTTCCCATATATTCATATTGCAGATCATTAATTTATATCTAAAGTATTTAAAGTGTCATTTCCTTAGGGAAGGCTTTCCCATCTTATGTTCCGCACATTATATGCTTCCATGGGAACTTCTCTTTCTCCTTTCTAAGGATTCAAGATACCTGTAATATTTTCTAATCTCCATCTTCTCTCTAAATTGTAAATCTCAAGAAATCAGGATTAGTGTCTGCCTCCTTCATTGCTTTATTCGATGCTTAGGAAAATAATCCTTCAATACAATACAGCAAATAGTAGCAATTTTACTCTTTTATACAATCAAAGCTATTGGTTTTTCCATTGTGATTTTGTTTATTTTATGATATTTATAATTTTTCAAAATCTAAAGAAAAAATATATTATTATATTTTATGTGTTTAATATATAGCCTCTTAGTTTTACCTAGCTTTCATAAGCCTATGTGGAATATCTAAATAGTTAACTATTTCTCTCTAAATCATGTGTTAAACTATCCATTTCTTCCATATTGATTTTCAGGGCCAAACACAATGCAATTTAAAAATTCTCTACATAATGATTTATACTTCTAGATGAAAATATTCAGATATTTCCCAGTGTAGCAAGCTCCTAAACCATTATATGAAATAAATATAGTATTTCCTGCCAAACTAGTTTTTAACCAGTCAGAATTATTTGAAAGAAGGGACCTACTTAATAGGTTAGAGTGATAGAAATTTACTACATGGGTCCAACTTTATTAGAGGGTCCAAAGAATTAAGTTTGGTCAGGATTCACAAGTTATAGGAAGATAAATTCGTCTGGACCATGTATCTGCTTCAGTGTCCTTGATCTTGTACCCCTGAATAGGTCATTCTGCTTTTCAAAAACTATGCCATATGCAACACTTCATGTTCTTTCTGCTTCAGGGGCCTTCACAAGCAAATGATCAGAGTTTCTATGACTTAATTTATATTCCCTGAAGAGCATCTGTCTGGTTTAGATTAGAGCAGTTATCCCTCCTGAATAATTATTTCTGTCACTCACAATTTATTATTTCTAAAGACAGGTATATGAACAGGATGCTAATGTTATTTCTACTATAGTTAACTGAGAGAGATAGACTAGAAAGAAAACATTTTGTAATTACCTACTGTGCCAGATATAAAGAGGGTATCAACAAACATTTTAAAGCAATCAATTAACTAAAATGTTTTAATATAAAAATGCATTAAATTTCTGGCAAAATAGCAATAATTACTTTCAAAATAGTATTCAAAAAGAAATCCTATATGCCATAATTAAAGGAAATATACAATTTCTATAAGAAAGCTTTCTCATAAAATGTAAAAATTTAAACCCAAGCAGAAGAAGAGTTAAGTAGCTGAAGAGACATTATGGCTTTAATCAGAAGTACCTGGAAGGAAAGTCATCAATTCTTTTTTAATTTCATAATTACAAAATTTTTCAGTCTTTATTATAATAGAATTTGTTTTGGGAATTGAAAACAATAATTGTGAGTTTTATCTAGAATAGTAAATAATTAAAATTAAAATTTACTTCTGAGAATAAAAGAGGACATTTCAGGTTAACATGTAAACTGTATTTAAGACTATAATATTTAAAATACACAATATAAACCTCTGTATACATAAACTAAATACAATAAATGGCTCCCAAAGAAAGAATATTTACATATAACATTTATAATTGTGATAAAAGGAAGTCTTTCAAGAGCTTTTGAAAGAAATAAAAAATATGCATATAATTAATGACCTGAATAAACCAATAGTAAAGAGTGAAAACAGTGCTCAGAAGAGTAAATTCAGCCAGTAAATAAATACGTAGAAACATATGCAACTGAATTAGTTAAAAAATAGGAAGTAGACAGTAAATAGCCATTTTCGTCAAGCAAATTACAAGGTTTCCAAAAGAACCCACATTATTCAAAATGGTGTCAATGGTTTAAAACTGTGTTTTAACAGTGAGTATTAATACAGATAGCCTAATCAGATTTTGCCAAACCCAACCTGCCTGCATTGCAATTATAAACTCTGGACAAACTACAAATAAATGATATTTTGAAGGCACTGAAAAGTAAACAAAAATAAGCGGACTCTGGTAGCAACATTTGGTACAAGTTCAATAAGGTTTGAATATTCCTATTTTCATGGCTTTTACCCTGAGGGTAGGCCCAAGATACCAACATGAAGGATGGCTTAAACTCTGAAACACATGCACACACACACACATACACACACACAAATGCACACACACTATCTTTCTTTCTCAGCTGAAGAACCAAAGATCAGAATCCAGGGAAACCACAGCCATTGGAGCATTAGCGGAAAATCCTTCAAGTCAGTGAGAATCCTAAATTCTGTGTGCAAATTCTGCCTGTATCTTCAGGCTGTACCCTGAATCATGCATGCTTCCACCAAACTAGTTAAACATGAAAGATCTGAACACAGTTTTGAGCTTCATCCAAGAGACAGAGTTGGCAGTTTGATTTCAACTCTAGTGATTGCCTGCTTAATAAGGGAACCAATTATTTTCAAAAGACTAGTGTTGAATCTAGAGTTTCTACAAAGTAACATTCACAACATCCAGGACAGAATCAAAATTACTCAACATAATAAAAAAGGAAAAATATTACAAATTTTCAAGAGAAAACCAATTAACAGAGAATAGCTCTGAAATGACCAGATGCTAAAATTAAGAAATATGAATATAACATAGCTATCACTACTATGCTCAATAATATTAAAAAAAAATACTTTCAGTGATAGAAAAGATAGAAAAGGTCAGCAGGTAACCTATAAAAAAGAAACAAATGAAAATTCCCAAACTTAAAAAATATACATGGAGTAAAAAAAATTCACTAAATAGATTCATTCAGAATGGTGATGACAGAACGGATCCAGTGACCTTGAAGGTAAATGAACTAAAATTATCTAATCTGAAGAAGAGAAAGAGAAAACAATGATTGAAATGAAATTAAGCAGTGTCTCACTAATCTTTGGGAAGATGTACAAAGGTCTCATATATGTGTAATGAAAGTCCTAGACAAGAGAAGGGAAAGAATGGGGCAGGAAAAATATTTGAGAAAATAATGGTAAGAAAGTCCACAATTTGCTGAGGGATATAAATTTTCAGAATCAACAAGTTCAGTAAACCCAAAGCAGTATGAATAAAATGTAAACTATGCCCTGGCACAAAAACTAAAACAATTTTTAATTCAAAAAAAGAGAAGGAGAAAATCTTGAAAACACAAGGAGAAAAATATCATAATACAGAGAGAGGAACAAAAATTTATATTACCAATGGATTTTCATCAAGAACTATGGAGACAAGAAGATGGCACTTTAAGGTGCTAAGAAGAAACGCTTTGAAGTGCTAAGAGAAAAAAGTGTAAACTCAGAAGTCTACATCCAGCAAAGATATCCCTCAAATGTAAGGTGAAATAAACACATTCCTACATAAAACAAAGCTTAGAGAGTTGTTACTAGGTTTTCAGGAAGATCTTAGGTCTGCAGTAAGAAATGGAGATCATGGGAAATAGGAATTATCTGGATAAATATAAAAGACAATTTTTTCTCATGTCTTTAAAATAAAAGGGAATATTTAAAATCAAAATTACAATAGTTTCTTATGGGGTTTCTAACGTATGTAGATATGTTACATAAGATAACTCTAGCATGAAGTACAGCATGGGGCTTAGTGAATGGGCCCCTCTAGTTGCAAGGGTTCTATATTTGATGTGATCTGGTACAACACTAATTCCAAGTAGACTGAAGAATTGAGGATGATTATTGTAATGCCTAAATCAATCAGACACACACACAGACAAACAGCTATACCAAAAAAGCCAATAGATAAAATGGAATTTTAAACTTCTACAGATCATTTGAAAAATAATATAGTAATACATTTTAACATATTTTAGGATTCTTATTTGTTAACTGCCTAAGGGTTGACATTTATATAGTAATTATACAACAAAACTGCATTTTCACAGAAACAGTCGTGAAAATATTGACAATGGTTAACTATGTCATTTTATATTAACACAATTTTTACATTTTAAAGTTGTATACATTTTCTTGTGGGGATCTGTTACTACTTTATTTTACAAACGCCCACGCAGTTGCAAAAATTTGTGTTTTATTCAGTACTTTCTCTCTCTCTCTCACAAACATAAACACCCAAGTAGAGTTAAGGCTTCTGATTTTCTTTCAAGGCTCTTTGCAATAATGTTACTGCATTCCTGTCTCAAATAGCATTTACCAGTGCAACCCAGTGCACTCAAGAAATTGGTTAGGAAAACAGAATACAGAGACCTTCAAATACGGCAAGGTTAAGTGATTTGACCTAGGTCGTAGGAAAGATAAATGACAGTGTTAAGAACAGGATCTGTCTAGTGTAAAGAGCTTGTTTTAAATCTATTCTTCAATATTAGTTTCTAAATCAGAGGTTTTGTTTTACAAAGTAGAGGGAAATTAAATAAGTAAAGGAATAATTAGAATTAAAATTTCCATCGATTCAATTCTGCTGTCTCGTGTCTTTCAACTTTCCAAATGATATATTTTCTTTACATTAACGAAATAAAATGGATACTGGACAGTGTCATTCGTAAGTCTTTATCCAGGTGGATGACGGAGAAACAATTTGAGAACCACAGGAGGTTAAGCCCTCAGTTGAAACAGTCTTTGAAAATTTGGTCAAGAAACAATATTCAATATTTCTAGTTCTAAAGAGACAATTAAGACCAGCTAGCATAGTTTTCCTTAGAGTCGTTTTATTTATGTATCTGTTTATTCATTCATTTATTCATTCATTCATTCAGTTATTCATTCTAACACGATATACTTCAAATAAGAAACCCAGTTTCTGGAAATGATCTGAGATGAAAAATGAATTGTCAGAATCACAGAGACGGGATTCCTTATTTATTGGCCTGGAAGTAAAAACAAAATGAGGGTAGACTGTATTGTAATCACTATTACAAGCATGACTACACTCTTCCTTCAGGGTATGGTTTCTAGAATCTACTTTGACCTCGTGCACATTTACCTGGGGTAAGCAACATTCGCCTCCACAGTCCGACTCAAAGGGTGATTAGAGGAGAGTAATTGACGTCCAAGGAATTTTCAAAAACTTTATTTATATGTAAACATACTAGAATAAATCATCAGTAAGAAAATATAATTTCTAGACATTTTCTAAATACATACTTTTTATTTTACTGTAGCACTCCCTCATTGGTCTGTGTTGTTTCACAGTGTGTGCTTTATACTTCCCACTACGGAGGCCAAGGGGATCTGTAAAAACTTTGCTGTCTTATCCAGAGGGTAGCTATGTGACCTAGACAGAGCCAGGCAATGTTCTCCCAGAGCAAGTGAGGCAAAAGGAAAGGGGCACGCAGGTTTTCATTTGTGCAAGCGGTATTAATGATGTCCTGGAGTTAGGCTAGTATTATGTTGGCCAGGTTGTTTCTGCTTCCTGTTTTTTTAGCTAACCTTGTTACCATGGTTTCTGCCTGATTCACAAGCCTGATTCTCTAACTTATTTTGAATGTTCCAATAAATTCTATTTTTGCTTGAGATAGCCACAGCGAGTTTTTATTTCTTGCAATCAAGAACATTGACTGATACAAAAAAAAGTCTTTATTATATAAATAAGTATGGACTTTAGTCCTTTCTACAACATTTTTGGATTTTTAGAATGGTGCATTTAGTCTTTATTTTTTTTCACAAATCTTATTACTGTTTATGAGTCATTTGGGCTAAACTTTCTCTGTCAACTGATTTTTTAATTTCTGTTTTGTGAAACAGTGAAGCATATGTCTGTTGGTTCCATCATCAACCTTGAAGTTGCCAAGGACTTTTAGCTTCCTAATGTAGCACAAAATAAGATATAGATGTGGATATTTGTTAATGTGTTAATGTCTTTAGTGCCCGTTGGTAAAAAGACGGACACTTTCCATGAAAGCCATAGGATTGAGTAGTAAAGGTTATATAGAATATAGAGAAAACTCCTGACCCATTTCCACATTTCAGAATCTTCTTCCAATTTTAGCTTGATTAAAACACACAGCAACCAGTGCTGTCACAGAGGAATCCATTTGTTATTTGATGTTTACCCTTAATTACGAGGGGTTTATTCCTAGAGATTTCCACCTAAATTCATCTTGTGAGCTTTCTTTTTTAAAACTGTTACATTAAACTTTATACGTTAGCTTCAAATTTATCATTCAATTCCCTGTCTAGCCTCAATAAATCAGACACAAAACAAGTATATCAATTATCAACTGATAGTTTGCTTAAAAGCACAAGAAAATGTTAAATGAGAATAGGTTACAATATTTATTATCTAATTGCAGATAGGAGCATGAGAATATGAGTAAACAAAACAACTTTACATCCATTTCCAGCCACAGGATCAAGGACCTGATTAAAAAGCAACTGAACTCAATTTGAAACCAAATTCAATGCACATCAGTCAGAAGACAGTCAACATTTCAAAAGTGATTAAAGGAAAACAAATGACATTTTAGAGACCAATTTCTCAGGAATGCCATTTCAGGCAATGGTGTGCCTTTCTTAGTGTTTCCACAATCAGATGTGTTTATTAAGTAAGATGCTAAAAGTTAAGGTAAATGTATTAACGATATTGATGGATGTATTTGTTACAGGAAGACAACCTGTGGGCAAAACAAAACAGGAGAATGGGAAATGGAGTCTTTCCTTCATGAGTTTCCTAAAATACAATTTTACATTATTAAAGTGGTAGCACATATTTGGAGGGTAGCTAGCAATCTTTGCTTTAGTGGAATATATATTTCCTAGGGGATATTTAATATTTAATAGGAAGATAATTCTTGTAAACTCCTTGTAATTATAACTTATCTTTATGAAAAATCAGCACTTAAGTATTCAAATATTTTAAATGTCTATATTTAATGTTTCCTTTATATTTTATTGCATCGATTTCTTTTTAAATATAAGCTAAAAAGCTGACATATTTGAATATTAACGTTCAAATATACTATTTGTTAATAGAATGCCTTAAGGACCATTAATGATTATTAGTGAACAGTATTTGTTATTTATGTCAAAAACACACGTCTATAACTTATAGGGATGTACGAGCAAAGTTATAGATAATACTTTTCTTAATTATTTCTTAATACTCATACATTAGTATCCATGTGAGAATTTATGCTAAAAATCTCATGCAGTCTATCACTTGTCAAAGAAATACCTATAATTTTTAAAAACTTTTTCTATTTAAAAGTTTGATAAGGAGGCACCCAGATCAATCCCAACGGAATGGTATAAATAAAAGTTGCATGGGGAAGTTTGGAGGAATGAATAACTTTACACCAGCATCACTTAGACAGGAGGTACACATAATTTTAATGAAATATTAGAAGGAAACCCTTGTTTGACTCTATTACTCGGTTGTCCAACGTGGGCAATTAAAAGAAGAATAAATTTCCTCTTCACAGAGAAATTACAAGCTGGAAGAGAAGTAAAGTACAAGCAGGAAGTAGTTAAGTAGAAATAGAAGGTAAATATATCAATGCTTTTTTATTAAAACTGATTCTAAGTGCACTTGAAAGGCCTGAAGAAAGACACAATGAGGTGTATGGCTCTTGAGACAAGCCAGGCTATATAGGGAGGACCAATGCAAAGAGGGGAGGCAGTCTGTTCTGGAGCAAGGTGAAAAATAATCAAGACTAGAAAGCAAATGCATGTGATTTTCTGTGGGCCCAGAACAAAGAGTATGAAATTTAAATGCATTGCAAATAAAGTACAATAGAGGTTTTGAGAGTCTCTAAGAACTCTAGGAACACAGTGAATAGACTTTCCATATAGTTATGAGAGAGAGTTGATTAACCCTGATTCTTAGCTGTGCTAAGAGGATGACAGAAAGAAATTTGAAAAAAGGAAATCTAAATATATAGTATGAGATCAAGATTATCAGTGTTAAAAAGGGTTCATAATAGAGCAAGCGTACCGATAGAGTGCGAGCATTAAGATTACTGCTTTTTAAGTTAGATCCTCCAAAAGGAAGGGGAGTAATAAAATTATTGTGGCTATAAGTGAAATTAGGGGCATGCTTTATACATTTGCTATAGGAAGAGAATTTTTGTTTTAACTATAGGAATCATTTATTTCTTTTAACATGTTCAGAGAACAAGTCTAATTATTAAAGTTGTAATCACAATAAATAAGGAGTCAATGAAAAGTACATACAAGTATCTCAGTGTTTAGCTTGTTTTCTAATCTTGTGTAGCTTCGGAAAGAAAATCCGGGTATGGATGACTCTTTTCTCCCTTTTGACCTATAGTGGAAGAAAAAGAATCTAATCTAGTCCTGTTATGTTAGCATTATGCCCCTGTGGTGACATTATGAAGTGTTCATTTTAAAAAGAAAATTTCGGATGTCAGCATTTCTCTCCAGGAAAAATATAAATAAATGCAAAAAGCCTGTCAAGCAATATTTTGTAAAAGTTAAAATCTTAGGTAGGTACATCAATATCAATTATATTAGATGATTCAAGCTGAAGCTGCTGAAGAGGGCACTCATAATCTAATCCAATATTAATTTCCTTAGTTAATACAAGGAGAATGGGAAAACAAGAAAGTAGACATATTTTTAGTAGATTTTAAAACTTTAATTTTCTTGTAGAAAAAAGGGAGAATGAATAAATTGTCTTGGAGTTCTGTATATTTCCTCTGCTAAAGGAATTAGCTTGATAATGACAGATACATATAGGCAATTTTTAAAGGGCATTTACAGATATATTAATTTCAGCTGTGTCTTAACTGAAACTCATTATATAACCACGATAAGTGAAGTTGATTGCATAAGACAACTAATCCATTAGAGCTGAGAAATGGAAGAGGGATGACTTCTTTTTTGTGACTAGTATGGCCCTCAGGTAACTTGAATTGAAATACCGTCATTTTCTGATCCATTTCAGAAGTTCTCTAGGGCAAAATCGCTTTAAAAAGGAGTGAGGGGGATGAACCATCCATCCCGTTACCGAGGGGGTACAGAGTAATATTCGTCAGCAATTAATGAACAGAATTTTGGTTTAGAAGGAAGAACTTTGTAGTAACTTTGATAAAGTCCTCAGAAATAGACAACCAAATGCTCACTTGATAACAGCACTGTCAGGTCTCCACAGGTGAAACCACAAGCAAGCTCCACGCCACCCATGGAGTTCATCGCCTACCCGTGAAGGAGAAAGGTTGATGTAAATCAGTCAACGGATGAATGTTTACTGGGTTCCAGGGCTGGAGGCATTTTTCTTTTTTTGGCATATGGTTTCTAGAACTTCCTCTCTCTCAGCATCTCTTTGCACAATTACTACATATGGTCACTGGCTAACGATTCCTTCATAGGCAAACCTTCCTTAGTAAGAAATTCTGTGAACAGAGGAAAATAACAATGACCGCAAACCAACAACAACATAAAATAGCTTTCCCCTAAGACTTATGTAGAACTTTCTTCTTTTCTAGTTATCTTCTTTGTACTCATCAATGTTTTTGCCGGGGGAGAGATATTAGAACTGGAAGAATCTGTGAGTTTAGAAGAAAAGATTCAAGAAAACTCTTATTTAGGTTTACCTCTAAAATGGAAAAAAAGATTCTGCACCATTTAAGCTACCTTGGGAATTATATAGTGACTTGGAAATCATCTACCATCACTAGCATCCTTACTACTGCTTTTATTGTCAGGGCTTGTGTCCTCTACAAATATTTTCCTTTAGAATCCCACCCAGCAGTTAGATGCAGTCTCAGTAGTTTACTGCTTGAAAATGGGATTGAGGAATTGTGCTTCAGCCCTCCACAGGGGACACACGAGACTTGTATTTGTTGTGGCTGCTGGATAGTAAAAGTTTAGAAAGAGCCAGGGAATTATTTTAGGAAAATTATTATCTGGGGATATTATTTCTTCTGTCAAAACAATTGATTTAATAGTGAGATTTTATATAATTAAATTTCATTGGATCAAAGCTATGGTATTATATAACTTTCTTTGAACTTGATTAAACAATATACAGGTATAAGACTCAGATCGGAGATAACGTATCGACTGACTTCTCTACTGAAATTGAAGTTTTGAGGTGAGATTCATTAACGTCTTATTATATTCCATTTAAGAAGCTTCTTGTTACAACAGAAGAGATATGCATATAAGCCTTCATGAGCCAACGTGTTGACATACAATTATTGCCAAATTAGTACAAAGGTCTGGATAGAGGTTTTTGAAACTCTGTATTCTTTGTTCCTGAAGGGTATAATAACTCTAGTTAACTCTCTCTAGTTAATTATTACTAGCTTATTGTTATTAGTGAGATAAAATGTACTTATTTGGCCTCCAGGGGGAATTTTAGGTTGACCTCAACTCCTCACTTCCTTTGATTTCATCTCCAAATATACGGACAAAAAAGGTTACTAAATATTAAGGATATTTGTTAGACCATAATATAGGTACAGCTTCTCTTTTTTATTCACATGGAGTTTGGTCTCTTGGGGAACTTCCTCTCACATTTGTCCAAGCTGCTTGCGTGAGAAGAGCCTGAGTGACTCCACCCAGAAGTTGCCCCATCCAATGGCTTAAGCCCTGGAATGAATTTTTTCTTGTTCAAGTTTTTATCTGCTTTTGGAGCAGCCCATTGAAATTAGGCTAAAAGATGGGGAAAAGAAACTAAATGAAAGTTCAATAATAGTAAAGTCCCTTCTATGCATATGTTTACCTTGAAGTCCTTGTAAAGGGAGGGTAAAGAAATGTTGGCAACAAAAAAGGATTCAGAAATTCATGATCCAATGACTGAGGTCACACCCTGTCTCTATCCTTCACAAATAGAAACAACAGAAGCAAATGACATCCATTCTAGAAATGAGGGCTAGCATCTAGAAGAAGAGATTCTCCTTTGTTTACTCAGATAATGAATGGTTAAAATGACTCAAACCAGTTCATATTCTATGTGCATATCTGTTCTTCTGATACACCACTACCTTTTAAAAATATTACCTGAAGAAATAGACTATGTATGTTACAAATATTTTGAATATATTATGAATTTTTATCCACAGAATATTTAAAACACAAACTAAGAGAAACATTACTGCATATTATAAAAATCAAAAATTAAGATGTTTAAATATAGGATGAAATATTAGCAATTTAGCCTGCTACTAATAACAGCAGAGTTAAGGCCATTTTTCATTAAAATAGGGAGAGCCTAGCTTCTACTTAAAAAATTTCTATCAAAGAACAGCTCTCCACTATTTGGAGAAGCCCATTTCTTTCTCTGCAATTCTTTGTTTACCATCCAGCAGGCAGCTTTGCTAAAGAGAGACGTGGAGCCAAAGGGAGTAAAGGGAGGGACGGCAGACAGAATTGGACTTGATAACCTGCTGGGGTAGCAGACATTGCTCCACATCACGGTTAGGGATGCATGCAAACGATCATTCTTTTAAATGAATGAGGCTACAATTTTAATCAGATTGTCAAAGGTTCTTACAATCCTCTCCTCTCAACCGCCAATAAAGACTAAAAACTACTGTTTAGAGATTAGTATGCCTCTCTAAAATTATTGCTTATTGAGATGCAAAAATATTTTATAATTGGTTAATATGTTTCCACTTTCATACTATTGTAATTCACATAACAATCTCTAATTCACTGCATATTTGTAAGAAAAATAAATCAGAACCAAAATAGACATATTTTTGGTTTTTTGAAATACATTAAAAAAATCGTATCAATCTTTTGTGAGTAGGAAGAGTTAGGCAGCATAATTTTAAATAAGGTTTCCTTTGTTTACAGGAAGAAAACTTCAAATATTGATTTGTCATTTATTCATCATGTGATGCAAGAGAGAGGCAGAAAAGAGTAATTGAAGAATTAGATCTCTGCTTCACTTCTAATTCTCCTTCTTTTGAGGTTTGTGCCTAAATTTTATGACTGTCTGAATATAGCTTTCACGGTTTCATCACAAATAATTTGGCCATTCAAAGACAATAATATCAGACTTGATGTATATTTTTCTAAGCAATAAAATGCATCCAAAGACCCCAAGGTTGAACAGAATATAGTAAGGGGTTGGGGTTTCATCGTTATCTGGTGACAGCATGGTGAATTAAGGCAGTGCTTACTGAGATATCCTGTGGGGTCCAGACACAGGAGGTCAACTTGGATTTTTTTCATTCTCTTTTATTAGGTTCCTTATGATCAACCTTTACACTCTTTGAAACTGTTTTATTGGTTGTAACCGTGTGCTCTGTATATACATATCCTGGCCAAGAGAGCAGATTTAAAGGAGACATGGCCTAAAAAAGGAAGGTTCCCACCTGGTGAGTTTAAAACTGATGCAAGCTAGCAAGTTACCCTGCAAAGATTGTTTTCAAAAATAATGAGAGAACCCAGGAGAAATATCTTCCTTACTTAGACATCTTTACAACAAAGTGAGCTACTGAGACAATTAAAAGAAAAAAATATTCATTCTAAACTTCTCCAGCAATTTTCAAAATCCCTGCTCAACATATATTGTTGTTCTTTTATAATAATGTAAAAATTTGCTTGATATTTATTAATATCACCTCCTATCTTCCCAAAAGAGGCCTCATGAAAAGCTGTGTTGTTTTTAAAATTCAGAAATTCCTCTGTTTAATAACTGGTTTTATTATTAAGGCAAATATTTATGCATCTTACAATGTGCAGACATTGTCTTGCATGGTTTGCATGGATTATTTCACACACACACAAACACACATGTGTGCACACACACACATGAATAAATGCCTTGAAGAAAGAATTAGTACTACTTTGATTTTCCAAATAAAACCATGACACAGAAGGATTAGAGTTAGGAAGTGGCAGAGTTGGTTATGAACGCAGATCATCGTGCTCTAGAATTAATGCTATTCCCCATTGTGTTAATGTAAGTAATGTTTTGTTATCCGGTATATTTTTTGTAATAGCTTTACTGAGCTATAATTGACATATGGTACAATTACTCAAAGTGTAAATTCAATTTTTTTATTATATTCACAGAGTTGTGCAACCATCATCACAATCAACCTTGGAACATTTTTATCAGCCCAAAAGGAAATTCTTCCCCCTGCAGTTATCTCCCTAAACACCCCTTAGGCAACCGCTAATCTGCTTTTGTCTCTATAGAGTTCCCTTTCCTGGACTTTCTTATGAATGGAATCACATCATATGTGGCCTTTGTTACCGGCTTCTTTCACATAGCGTAATGTTTTCAAGGTTAATCCATATTGTACTATGTTGTCAATACTTCATTCATTTTTTATGGCCAAATGATACTCCATTATATGGATAGACTATATGTTTTTTATCTGTTTGCCAGCTGATGGGCATTTGGGTTGTTTCTACCTTTTTGCTATTATGAATAACACTGCTATAAATATTCATGTATAAGTTTTTTAGTTTTTTTCTTTTTGAGGAAGATTGGCCCTGAGCTAACATCTGCACCCATCTTCCTCTTTTTTATATGTGGGATGCTGCCACAGCATGGCTTGATAAGCAGTGCATAGGCCCGTGACTGGGACCTGAACCGGTGAACCTCAGGCCACCAAAGTGGAGCACACATACTTAACGACTATGCCACCAGGCTGGCCCTTGTGTACACGTTTTTATGTGGAGATATGTTTTAGTTGCCCTTGAGTATGTATCTATAAGTTGAATTGTTGGGAAATATAGTAACTCTGTGTTTAAATATTTGAGAAGCTGCCAGACTGTTTTACAAAGTGGATGCTGTATTTTACATTTCCTCCAGCACCGTCTGAGCATTCTGACTTCTCCATACCTGTCTAACACTTGATATTATCTGACTTTTTTATTCTAGCCATCCTAGTGGATATTTAGTGATATCTTGTTGTAGTTGTAATTTGTATTTCTCTGTTGACTAAAGATGCCAAGCATCTTTACCTTCTTTATTGCTTATTCGTATATCTTCTGGCAAATGTCTATTCATAACTTTTACTCTTTAAAAAAATTAACAGACTATCTTTTAGAGCAGCTTTAGGTTTACAGAAGAATTGATCAGAAATCTCACATGTACCCCCTGTAACACTGCAGATAGTTTCCCCTATTAACATCTTGCATTAATGTGGTACATTTGTTACTTTTGAGCTGAATGCTTTCCAAGGCCAAGGTTGTGTCATGGATAATGTAAGTTAACATCAGGGATAGATTCTTACTACCTTTTCTATTGGATGACCCATATCATAGCAATAAACTCCCACAGCGTGTGCATAAAATAATGAGTCCGTTATCACTCTAGGGAGCTTCCCTAAGTAATATGCATCACCTCATGTTGGAGAGATTTGTGAGGTTGTTTATCTAAGGGCTACTGATGGGAATTCCTTGAAAATGTGAAAGTATCTTATGACCATAATATTGTGCAATCTATTATGGCTTTGGGAGCAGGAAAGTTTGTGCCAGGCTTCCACAAGAGAACTATAGTCCTAGTGGTACACATGGTGCCCGCAGGATGAAAATGTCATCTATGGTTATTGGGGTTTCCCAAGGAGGACTTTCTTCAGTTAGGGAGAGGCTTGATCCCAACTGGTCCTATCAGGGAAGATGTCCTTACCATGGGCATCTACATTTGTGACCCTGATTTACGATTGGCAACCGGGATTTTTTTCTTATAGTTTGTAGCTCAAAAAAAAAAATGTCTTTAATCTGGCAGTCTGTAGCCTCCCAAATGGCAGACCAGACAGCAACAGCCCAGGAGATAATACAAATGTCCCAAAGTTCATCAAGGGAAGTACTAGCCTGGCTATGAGCATTTTTCTGTGTTCTGCCAACTGAACAGAGAGACCATATTGGCTTTTGGTTATACATAGCGGGTGCTGATTTTGCACAGATGGTTTTCCATAGCAGTACAATGCACACCATCATATTTCAACATAGATGAGCAGTCAGTGAACCAGGCCCAGGCATTTAGGGAAATCACTGTGAATGGAAAGGCTCATTGAGCCAGCAGTTTTGCTTAAGGCAGTGAAGTGAAAGATAAGAAGGATTCCCCCAAAGGGGTAGTTTTCACTTTTTAATGTAAATCTGCTAAGCTGCCAAGGCCAAGTCAGCTGCTTTCTTGAAAACATAATTTCTATTTGACAAGCAAGGCTTGTAGGGTCCTTCCCACCTTGTCATTTGTTGAGTCTAAAGTCACCCACCAAAAACATGTGAACATCAGGCTGGTGACTCACAAGATCTGCTTGTGGCATGCATTCAAATGGCTCAACAAAGTATATTTGGCAATTATATCAGAAAGATGACACCTTTGTTCCGGGAATTGTTTTTTCTGAGTATTAAGGCTGCAATTACTTCTCTAACTAAAGTATTGTCTTCCCTCTCCTGTGACTCCCATTTCTCCTGGGCTAGCTGGGAGAGGATAGGGAGTAAGGGTGTAAAGTGATCTAAATATCTCACTCTCTCTACATGTAGCCATCCCTGAATGGGAGAACGCCTCTGACATAGACAGGACGAAAAAGTGCAAGCACTTAGCACATCAACTCTATTATCCATTTAGCTATGGGGGTCAAAACAATGTTGGTTTAACATTCCTTCCTCAATATGGGCCCCTTCCAAACCCTATCTGTTGAATTCGGGTGCCCTTTCCTCCTATGGAACCAGGTAAGACAGTAATTTCGGCACTTGATTCCACTAGGGTCATGAAAATTTGTGTCTCCCATCCCTTTCCCTGGAGTTCCCACAATACCTGATGGTGATGGACATCCTTCAGTCTCCCCACTGGAAACAGGGAGACTGAACACATATGTTCTTTACAGGAGATGAGTTCAGGGTAGAGACAGGGCTCAGGATCTGGCAACACAAATATACTCACACACACAGCACACAGACTCAAACACAGAGGTCATTTTCATCAGCATTAGAGAAAAAATTGGGGACCATAAGAAGCTAAATACTAGTCAGTGCTTCACCTTTTGTTTCCCGCAGGAGTTTGCCTGTCTCACGAAAATCTTCGAACAAGCCAAAGCGCCCTCATAGCAGGCAGGACTCATGTTGACAACTTTGAGAGATTTTATTGTCATTCCAGAATGGATCTAAGGTTAGCATGAAAACTACGAGGGGCTGAGCAGAAAGGCAGTCCACCCGCTGTCATTGCTTCTTACTGAGAACTACATATCTCATTCCTGCATGCCGTAGGTGAACCGGCCAATCTTCTAGTGATGTGGCTGTAGCAGTCTTGAAGTCCTCTTGTTTCATGCTCACTGTACATGTATATCTCTAAATATTGTTGAGGGTTGCAGAGCCTTCCTTCAACCCTAGGGGGGCCTCATTGCTAGATATTACAGTGGGGCTGAAATGAGGCTGACAGCCCAGGCAGTGCTCGTGCCTACACAAGAGCTGCTTTTGAGCCTATCTCCTGGCATTTGTCCCCCTCATCACAAGGCAACAAAGTGGAGAACTACTTCTTGGCAAATAACCATATCATTTAGTCAACATATCTACCACTGGTTCTCAAGGACTTCCCTCACGTCTCTTTAAATGACCCTTTTCTGGAAAGTCGTGTCTCTATCAGTAGCTTGTCCTCCTCACCGGGACTGTGGGGGGATTGAGTTGACCTTACTCACAAGTTAATAAGATAGCCTACTGCAGTCACATAGATGCTGACAGAAGACACAAGGCTCCTGGGTCAGAGATGAATGACTTTACTACTTGTGGAAGAAGTAACAGTCAGAGTCTCAGCGTAGCTCCACATCAATTGGAAGGCCAGATATGGTCGACATGCTCAGTAGGTTGCTCCATAATAGAACTAAGGGCTTAACTACTGTCATTTCAATGGCAAGTAGTGAGGAAGAATGTTCTTTGGTTGGAAAAGACATAAGATGACCTCTCAGGTTTGCCAGTTTCATAAACAATCCTAAAAAATGGTTTTGGGTGAAGAGTGATCAGGGCCTTACAATCTTGAAACACTCCATAAGATGTATACAAATAAAAGAAGCCCATAGAGGACCACCTCCAAGCACCCAAATTAAGCAACAAAACTTTTCCGGCAACCCAGAGACTACCCTATGCCGCTTCCTTCCAGTTATTGCTTATATCCTAAAAGTTCCCAGTATCCTGACTTCTAAAAGATTAATTATATTTGTGTATTCAGATAAGAAAAATCAGTGAGCATATTCTCATTTGTTTTTGACTTCTTTCGCTGGAAATTACAACACTGATATCCATCCATATTGCTGTATGTTGTTGGACATTGTTCATTCTCATTACTGAACAACATTAACTCTGGGAATATAGCACAACTTATATATCCATTCCACCACTGATGTTGCCAGTTGGGAGTTATGAGTAGTGCTGACGTGATCATTCTGATACAAATCCTTTGATGAAAATTTTATTCATTCTTTCTTAATATATACTCAGTCAAAAATCACTGGATCTTAGAATATGAAACTCTGCCTAACAAAATTCTAAAGTGATTTTACTAATTTAAATTCCCTACAAACAGCACTATATGGGAATAACAGTTGCTTAACATCTTCAACTCTTAGCATTTTTTATCTCCTTCATTTTAGCCATTCTGATGGGTGTGTGATGTTATCATACTGTCATTTTACTTTGCATACCCTTGATGACTAATGGTATTGAGTATGTTTATTGGCTATTTATATATTCTCTTATGTAATATAATTGGTCAAGTTTTGTAAGAATTTTGAGTAATTCTGAATCAAGTCCTTTATTAAATATGAACGTATTTCATATACATTTCCAGTCTGAGGATTGCCTATATTCTCTTTATGTTATCTGTTGATGACCAGAAGTTCATAATTTTAACATAGTGGTGCATAACACACACACACACACACACACACACACACACATTTAGACATTGCTTATCCTCTTTCTTCAGTTTTTGTCTATTCCAAAATCTTTTAGTTGTTCCCCTATGATTTTTTAATAAGCTTTGTTTTATCTTTTGCAATAAAGTTAACCTTTCATCTGGTGTTATTTCTGTATATGTGGTTAGGTAGGTGTCATAAAATATTTTTCCCTGGTGACACAGCACCATGTATTGAAAAGACAATCCTTTCTCCACTGTGTGTAGGCTTCCCTTTATCATAAGACAAGTGACCCTGGACATGCACGTCTATTTCTGGACTTTCTACTCTGTTCCACTGTTCGGTTTTTCTATTCTTGCACCATTGCTTTTCTGTCTTAATTATCTTAACTTATAATACGTCTTAATATCTAGTAGTATTACTCCTTTAGCTATGCTTTTTTTCCTTGAAGATTACTTGATCTGTTCTTAGCCCAGAGTTTTCATTTCCATATGAATTTTAAAATCAGTTTTTAATTTCTTTATACACATATACACACACATATACACACAATGGAAGTCTGAGGGACTATATATTAGAAATTACTTAGGAACAATTGACAACTTTAAAATATTGAGCTTGCCAATTCGTGATTCTAGAATATTACTCCATTTATTTAGCTCTTGTTTTATTTCTCTCAATAATGTTTTGTAATTTTCAGTGAAGAGGATTTTCATTATTTTTAATTAGACTAATTACAATAAATTTTATGTTTTTCCTGCTAGTGTAAATGGAAACTGAAATTTAATTTTCTCTTGTCTTGGCACAGCATAAACAAGCAAAATTAATTTTTGTGTATTAATATCTTATGGAGTGACTTTGCTATATGTACTTATTAATTCAGATTGTGTTATACATACGTTCTTTTGGATTTTTCTAGGTACACTATAATGTTCTATGAAAATTTAGTTCTTTCTTTGCAAGTCTCAAGTTTTGTATTTATTTGTCCATGCTATATTGCACTGACTACGATCTACATCAGAATGCTGGAGAATAGTGGTGATATTGGGCATCCTACTCATTCTTGATCTTAGCAGGGACTGTGTGTTAAACGTTTTGCCATTGAGTATGATACATTCTAGGTTTTCTTATAGTTATTCTTTATCTCTTTAAGAAAGTTCGCTTTTATGTCTAGTCTACTGTGTTTATATATATATATTTTTAAATAATGTGTTGATTGTTGTAAACTTTTTCTGTATGTATTAATTTTGCATCTATGATCCCATATGACTCCCACCTTCTTTTCCATTAATTGGTTGAATTATTTGACTTGAGTGAATTTCAAATGTTAAATATTTCTTGCCATTCTAGATTAAATTCTACTTGGTTATCATGTATTATTCTCTGTAATGTATCATTGGATTTGATTTAATAATATCTCATAAGAAGTTTTTGCATCTTCATGTAGGGAAAAGTTGGTCTTAAATTTTTCTTTCTTGTAATGCCCTGTCAAGTTTTGTACCAAGTTACTTATAGTTTTACGATAAAAATTAAGAAATATTTGTTGTATTTCTATTATCTGGAAGAGTTATGAATGATGAGCAATCAATTTTAGAAAAAATCAATGAAATCTTCATTTTCAAAAACATTTAACTAGTGAAGCTTTCTAGACTAGATTTCTTTAAAGATAATTTGCAAATTTGTCTTCCTTTCTGTTTTCAGATTTGTTAAATTGTGGGTTACCCAATGTACCAAATTTGTTGTTCATAAAATTCTTTCATTGTTTTGGTATCTGCAGAATCTATAGTGATGGATATCTTCACTTTCATTCTTAATACTAGTATGTTAGAGAAAGTGGAGTGGGTGAATTGGTTAAAATAGTGGACTTAAAAATATCATAGTTTTCTTTGTTGCTGTATTTTTTAGACTAGGGTAGCTTACGCTGTAATAATAAGCCTATAATATCAGTGGCTCTACAGAACATATGTTAATTTTTTGCTCATCCACAGTCTTCTGCAGGTTTTGGCAAATCTCCAGGGCCTCAAACCAAGGTATTTCAATTTTACTGCCCCATTATCTGAACATGGGCATTCTAAATTATTCATGGCAGGGGGAACAGAGACTGGTGATTTACTTAGGAGCATTCATGGTCTCAGGCCACATATGATACACATATCTGCCAGTTTTGTTTCGCTGATAAGAACTACTCCTATGGCTCCTTTTTGGTATAAAGGGTCTTGGAAAATAGGTTTTCTGTGTACTCACAAAGAAAAGGAGATATCAGTGAACATCTGTAATGTCTACCACAATTGGGAACTCATTGGATTATGGATTTTTTATCTTGGCTTGCAAATTACTTCTGATTCCAAAATTGTCTTTTAAAACATGATATTTTATTCATGTTCATATCTAATAATTTTTTAAATTAAGAACTTGTAATTTATCATGAACTACTAGGACTATGTATTCTGAAGTTAAAAAATTTTTGCTTGGATTCAAATTCAGCCAAGAGATATAATTTGTTTCTGTCCATATTGTGTTAAAAATATTGATCGAGCATTTAAAACCAAAAATCTAAATTCTTTTGGCATCTCTTTAAAATCAATTATAGTCACAATTACCTAAAGCTAAGCAGCAGATGCCATTTTTTGGATAATTTAAGGATGCCTTATTTCACCTAATTCTCCACTAGTTTTTATTCTTTTATATACTGCCTATTAAACCCTGGTAGCTTTTAAGTTCATTGTCCTCTAAGTACTCCTTTATATGTTTAAGTATAAATATCAATCCTCTGACAATTGGGAGATACTTTTATTGCTTTAAAATTATCTGTGATTACTCTTCAATCAAGTGATACATTATGAATACAGGTAAAGGAAAATGTTTTAAAACTTTTTGTACTTAACTGTTAGCCTCCCGAATAATGTTGGGAATATGTAAAAAGATAAAATAAGCATGTATTGAATTTAATAGAAAAATTATTATTGCTTACATTTTTAATTTGTCTTTTAGTTTTAAATCAATGATGAGCCATCTGGTAAAAGACACAAGATTATTTAAAATGGAAAATGCAGTAAGTGTACTCTTCATTTTAAATTGCTCTTGTCATCGTATTTTGTTATCTTGAGAATTTATTTGAATAAAAGTTTGACAGAAGTTCTAAATTCACTTTTTATTTCTTTGACAGATATGTATTTCAACTCCAAAAATCTACCAAATAAATACACCTGATTTTGTTTATTGGATTGTTGCTTTTATTCAATGTTTTTATCTGTAATAGGGTATCTGTTATTTTCCTTACTTTATTAAAGCACACTAATAGGGTCATTTTTTTGTTTTTTTTTTTAATGTATCAGGTACCTGACTGCAGGCTGATGTAACTCTGTATGTCTCTCTATGTGTACTCTGATTGCATGTCTACTGGCTAATTTTCTCTGGTTTTTACAAAATCACTGTAACACTATAGAAAATTTGGATTCAGGAGATAGTACTATTTTATATACATTTCTCTATTGCATTCTGAAACAAAGTATACTGGTAAATTTGTGAGGAAGACTGATGCTATATCCATATTTGTGCACAAATATTAGAACCTCAAACTGCGATGAGAAAAGTGACTTTGGGAAACTCCTGGTGTCAGCTTTGACATATAAAGAGCTTGGAAGTCATCACTTTTATCCTTAAAAGAATAAAAGAGAACATCCTGAAAATCAAAAGTCTTGTTATGGATCCATCAGATAGTTGAGGTCACAGGGAAACCCACCACTTGAAATCTAGAGAGAGTCTAACACAGAGAATCATAGCCGAAGTCACCTTACTGAGAGCAAAAACTACTCAGTTCTCCTCCCTCCTCCTCCCTCCCGGCTTCTATGTTGAGGAATAGGGGACATTTCTGCCCTAGGTTTCTCCTTTTGATGCAGTTGGGGTGCAAAGGGACTCGGTCTTCACTTACTAGGTTAATAAAATTGTTTTTGTGGACAAAAAAGTACTATTGGATTATAACACAGACTATAAAACAATATCAAGTCCATACAGCTATAAATAAATAACTCAATGAATTAAAAATGGAGGAGAAAAGACAAATCTCACATGCAGAATAATTCCAAATAATTTATGTAGATATTCTCCTCTCACAGAGAGAGAGCATAATTCTCTGCTCCATAGGTGTGGACTACACAAGTGATTTACTTCAAGGAGAAATTTACAGTGTAGAAACCTGACAAATACTACCTCAGCCCAGTGATCAAGGCCAACCTCAACTGTGATAAATCATGTCGATAGTATATACACTTGATAGAATGCGGTGAAATGGCACTTTACCTTTGTGATCTTTCTCCTAATAACCTATAAACCCAATCTTACCATGGGAAAAATATCAAGCAAGTTCTAGAATTCTAAATTCTACAAAATCCCTGAAAACTACCCCTTCAAAACTGTCAACGCCGTCAAAAACAAGCTAAGTCTGTGAAAATATCACATCCAAGAGGAGCCTAAGAAGACCTGACAACTAAATGTAACATTTCCTGGATGAGATTCTGGAACAGAAAAAGGACACGATGTAAAAACCAAGGAAATCTAAAGAATTCTGAGCTTTATTTAATACTAATGTATCAACATTTGTTCATGAATTTAACAAATGTATCAAACTAACGTAAGATGGTAATGGGGGAAACTGAATGTGAAGTATATGAGAACTCTAAATTTTTCTGTAAATCTAAAATTTTTCTGAAAATCAAGTCTATTAAAAAACAAAGTCTATTGACAAGAACATGGATTTTACACTTTATTGTATGTATATTTCAAAAAAAGTTTTTTAAGTGTCTCTACTAGGTAACAGGCAGAAGCTGGGCATTTGTAAGAAGCCATGGAGAAGGGTGATGACCACGAACAACTGGAACTCACACCCCCATCCGTACAGAAATACAAGCCCAGTGTTGAAAAACCTGTGAGTTTTCAAGAAATCTGGGGATTTAGATTTCATATTGAAGTTATCTCATTTTTAAATATTGTCATTTGATTCATTTAAAAATATTATATGTCTATTTATAGGTAACTTTATTGCATATTAAAGAAAATGACTCTGATCATTCAAATGTAGTCTCTAGGCAGACAGTTTGATATTTTTGTCCAAAAAATGTTCCCCAAATTCTTGATTATCATATTTTTTCTTTTATCATTGTTTTTTTTATTACTCTGTATTCCTACTTGCTTTGAGAAAAAGGTACTATGACAAAGAATATGACCTGAATAATTTAAAATCAATTTTCTCAATTTATGTTTATCAATTTTCCTGAAATCCCAAATTGTACTTTTGTTTAAGTGTCATGTGATTTAATTATGGTTAGATAATTCAGTTCTTAGTCTTATTCTTGATAATTCTAATTTGGCCATCCATAACAAAGAATGTGTGATAGTTAATTTTATGTGACAACTTGACTAATAAGAGAAGGCCCAGATAGTTGGTAAGACATCATTTCTGGGTGTGTTTGTGAGGGTGTCTTTGGAAAAGAGTAGCGTTTGAATCAATAGACTGAGTAAAGAAGATTGCCCTCATCAATGCAGATGGGCATCATCTCATCCCTTGAGGGTCTAAATAGAATAAACAACTGGAGGAAAGGCAAATTTGCCCTCTCTGCTTGAGCTGAGACATCCATCTTCTCTTCTGTTGCTTTTGTGTTCAGAGTCAGACCAAGACTTACAGTAGACCTCCTAATTCTCAGGTCTTTGGACTCAGATTGAATTACACTCTGGCTTTCCTGGTTCTCCAGCTTGCAGATGGCAGATCATGGGACCTCTTGGCCTCTATAACCATGTGAGCCAATTCCTATAATAAATCTCCTTTTATGTATATTTATATATCCTATTGGCTCTATTTATCTGGAGAACTCTGACTTAACAGGATAGTGTTAACATCTAATATTTACTCTGCTTGCCTGGATGCACCTATTTATTATGCATAGGAAAGCATGAGATAAACAAGCAAGAGAGAATAATTGCTGAAAATGATAAAATACTAACTAAACTTTATATTTTATGCAAGAAATAAAAAAGGTCATATTGATTTATTTATATTTATAACCTTTAAATGTAAAATGCATTAAAATAGTTTCACTTTCCAATATTAAATTACTCTTGATTCTTGGCTGTAAAATCAAGGAAAGCATTTTTGCTTGTAATTGTATTGAAGTTACTAATGAGTGATTTGTTTTATATTTCATGTCACATTCAGTAAACTTACAGAGCTATGAAAAATCCAAGCATTCTTTTAATTAGTAACTTAAATTACTTCCTTTTGGATAAATGTAGATTTCCTTAGATTTCATATTGCTTATCAGATACTAGAAAAGATTTATACATTTATTGTAAAAAATATTCTCTTATAACCCCTTCAGTGAAATCATTTGATCTATTATGTTCACACATTTTATAATAGAAATGAAAAAAAGAACATGAGAAAAGCTCAATGTCCATTTGACCCAATAATACATTTCTAAGTACGTATTCTGCAGAACACTTTCCTCATAGGTGCAAAGATGTATATGCAAAAATGCTTCTTTTGATACTATAATAGAATAAAAAAGAAATGGAAAAACACGAGCATAATTAAGTGATTTATAGTACCTCGTGCTATGGACTACAATGGAGCCCCAAAATAGAATAGTGTGCATATTTATTTATTTGTCCTGACAGGGAAATCATTCAAGGACATATTAATAAATGCCCAAAAACGGTTGCAAAAAACAAGTAAATGTCTAGTATCATCCTACTCATGTAACATAGTTATTTTAAAACTAAAATAAATGAGATAAGGATAATAAAAACGAAGGATACAGTGCAATATATAAAAATTAGTTTAAAGCACCAAATTAGGATTTAATTTATAGCTTGTGCCAAAATGTCATCAATACCATTTGCTGGGGACTTCTGCTTCTGTTTAGGACATAAAAAGCTGCTAGAGAACATCACTACCGGCCTGACAATAGATAACCCACAAAATCATAAAGTTTCTTCATCCCATGGGACAGCTGGAGTTGAAAGAAACGTAGTGACTCTTTTCCAAGTGTGACAAGACTTTCAGAGGAAGGTTGAGATATATGAATTGTTTCACCGTCTGATGCACTCAGGTGGAAGAGGTGGCCACCATAAATGCAGACAACAGAAAACCAAGGAAACAGATATTGAATTCTTAATGTGCAGGAATGGGCGAACACAACAGTTTAGAATCCCTGGGAGATCAGTCCTAAGGGGAACCGGCATTCACACGTGAGCTCTTTTCAACAGTCTTCCCCTGGGTACTGTTGAGAGCCATCTGGACAAAATAGGACACCCGAGAGAGGTTCCATTCAATAGCACACAAACAAACAAACAAACAAACAAAAACTCTGCATGATTTCTGATTTCTTCTCTCATACAGAACCTAAAACCCCACAATAAGAGGCAGAAACATGTCCATAATGAATTAAAAACACTATATATGACTATATGTGGGACTCAGATAAAGGAACAGTTAGAGGGAAATTTATTGTATTAAATGCTAAGTAATATGATCAGACCTAAAACTTAAAGTGCTGCCTTGATTCCTCGAGCCCCACAGGGTCACAAAGCCTAACCATGAGTTTTCCTGGTCTTTGCAGGTACACCCCTGACCTAAAAGGAAAGGCCTCCCACTGGCTAGTTCCTCTATGAGCTGTGTTACATTGGGTCCTCAACCTGGTGGGTTTCCCTTCCCTAGCAGTCAATGAAATTATTCAAATAAACCATCACCCACTGGTAGTGTCTGGAGGGTACCTCACCCTCTTGTTACTACACAGATTGCTCCAACAGCCCCTGCTGGTTCCCTCTGCTCCTGAGTACATGGCTCATGACACGTGGTTTTCTCCCCCATTGAACTGTCATTGTATGTGACCGATACACTGCTGTCCATCTCATCAGTCCAGTGTCAAATGTCGTGTGTTTGGTCATCTCATACTATTCAGGGCAGGGATCCCTCCTTCACCCACAAGGTAAAGAACAAGAAGAAAAAGGAAGAGAAATGGTATTTTAGCTTCAATTTTAGTCAGAAAGGAAAGAAATATTTTAAAACTCAATTTTTACATACCTATATTTGAGTAGTCTGCCTCCTGGTTAAAAACCTACGTGTTTTTCAGGCCTGACCGTAAGCACTTATAAAAGCTTTCCGGGGAAGCTGCCCCCCCACGTCCCCACGCCAAATTTGGTGCACAGCCAATCGTTGCCATTCTCTGAAGGGAGGTGCGATCAAAGACCCAGGCCTTCTGGCCGGCCATGCTCTGTGCATATTTACACTCCTAGCCTTGGCACCTTCATATCTCTATTTCGTTCCGTGAGGCCTTGTGCTGAGGTGTTCTTCAGGTGCCTCTGCTGAGGCCTCCTTATGTGTGTGCGTTGAGGGGAGAAAACTTGTAGACGCTTTCCCCACTCTGACTTAGTACCCAGTACTTTTCCACTCCTAGCTCTCTCCTCTCATCCTCTCCCCGACTGCAGGGTCCAAAATTTGCCAGAGCCTTTTCTTGGGGCTTCCTCAATAGTGAGACAATCCCCGACCCCCACCCCTGCACCTGTGCTGACCCTCCTGACCCTTCCTAAGTGAGATTTCATGGGGAAAATGCAGGACGGGGGAGTCAGCGCTTTCTCCGATTTTAGGCTCTTGCTTATACTTTTGCAGTAAGTGATTAAAGACTTCACTCTTCCATTTTGAACTGTTTCTTTAATTGGCTGCCCCAGCACCAGGCAGCTCAGCTCTCTTCCCAGTTCAGTTGACCTCCTGACAATGTTAAAGGTGAAGTACAGAATTATCGTTCTGCAGATATTTTCCTATCATTGTCATGTATGAGAGACAACTGGAAACAGTCTGGACAAAGATAAATATTGATATTTCTGAAAATTTTCTGCAATTAAAAATTAGAAAATTTAAAAACTGTTCTTTTCAAAAATATCCAAGCAAGATACACAAGTACCTATGTAAATAATTTACAATTTTGTTTCTAGAAAATGGAGTTAGAATTTTGATGGATTTAAAAATGTATTTGAATATGTAATGTCTTTCAAGAGTAGGTAATAAATTTGAAACAGTTTTATTGAGAAAGTTGCATCTTAATCTTGAAATAACAGTAACATGCTCATGTTTAAACATTATTTGTTTATGATGCTAATTAACAATGATAATGCTAATATGTAAAGAAAATGCTACATTTAAAATAACTTGATTAGTTTGAGATTAGAAATTTTCTCTGACTTTTTAACGTAATAGGTTGTAAGTCAAGAATATTAAACAGTAAATATACTGTTTCTGATACTATAGTGAAGCCCTTCTCATGTATCCTTTTAATAACCCAAATGAAAAATAGAATATTAAAAAATAGTGGGTTCTTTCAAGTATTAAAAATACTCCAACTTCAGAAAGAACAAACCAAATTAACAGAAAAAAATGTTTAAAAAGCATGATTACAGATTTTGTAATTTACTGCTAATTCCATGAAGGCATTTTTCTCACCTTCAATGGTGTAAAGATTTTCAGTAGGAAAATTTTATTTATGATTACAGAATTGTTTATACTTCCTTGCGAAAATTCACATTTTTATGAAACAAGAATGATTTTATGTACATATTATATCCTAAATGTATGTGTTCCTTGTTTCACAACTGTGTACATGCGTGTACATGGGGATGTAGGTTTCTACAATGCTGTGACATCATTATAGTCAGTGATTTAAAAATGTGTAGAGTCGCGTTGTAGATTGAAATTTAATTTTTGCCACTTATGTGTCATCTTGAGGAATTCACACTTATCTAACCTTTCTTTGTCTTCATTTTCTTCTCTATTAAACGGGAGTAATAATAGTACCTAACACATTGTGTTACAAAGATTATGGGAAATAAATACTGCGTATATAGGACTCATAGCTCTTCCTGGTAAATTGGAAAAAAAAGTTTGTTTTCTATCTTCCACTTTCTTTTCTCCCTGTAAAAAAGATGTAGCTTTCACAAAAACAAAATGTGATATCAACATTACAAATATTAATAGAAAGACATGTTGTGCATGGAAGCATGAAATAATTTGTGTTTTTATTTCTATTCATATAAAATTGAAAGAACAGAACTATGACATAACAAGAGAAGAACTAGCTTATTTTCTAATACCTTATTCATTTTTAATCAACTTATATTTCAAGAAATATAAATATCACGTACTTTTATAGGATCAAAATGTTGTATAAATGTTGTAAATTAGATAAACAGGCGATAAAATTGGATAATTAATTATCCTAGGGTCATAGAACACAATTCTTCATAATAAAAAATGGGCAGGAAAATATGCAGTAATTTTAGTGACTAGGAAATTATAAAAGTCAATAATTTATTATGCTTTAATATAACTTCAATTTGAAACCTATTTCCTATTTATAAAAAATAGTACAAGGGCCAGCCCCAATGGGTTAGTTCAGTGCGCTCCACTTCAGCAGCCTGGGTTTCGTTCCCAGACACAGACCTACACCACTTGTCTGTCAGTGGCCATGCTGTGGTGGTGGCTCACATAGGAAGCGAGGCAAATTGGCAACAGATGTTGGCTCAGGGAAAATTTTCCTCAGCAAAAAAAAACAAAGAGAGCTCTTTCTAGATATAATAGTCTAATTTGCAGCAGATCAAAACTCCCACAAAAGACTAGTACAATGGGTTAAAAAAATTAGTTTGAGACATCAAAGAACCATGAAGTCAGCTGAAATTGGAGGGTCCAAGATTTGAGGGAGAAGAAAACATTGTTGTGGTGAATCTGGCACTTCCTCTATTTTTCCATCAAGACATTTGCTAATATGCAGCATGGGGTGAAAGACTGCAAATCCTAGCAGTAACCTGAGGAATATCTAAGGCTATCAGAGATTCTAGTAGTTTACAGGACTGGAGAGAAGAAACTTGAATTTCAGAGCAACCAAGGAAGCCAGACTTGAGGAGCTAAGTTCCCGGTGAGAAATGACCCTAATGTTTTGCAACGCTTTTCCCACTGATGCATCTCCAAACTCCTAAGCTGTATAAGCAGAAAGCAGCTGCTGGTAAAATGTTGAAGAATTCAATGAAACTATCAGAATTCTTGGTTCTAAGGAGATAAAAACTAGAATTTAGGAACTATCAAGAAGGAAGAGTATAGGTCAACAGTCCATACTTCCAATTAAGTCTTTGCTAGGCTAAGTCATAAAGTTAAGAGCAGACAGGAAAGAGAACTGACAAATTCTGAAAACCAGCGTTTGGACTGAGGTGCCTCCATGCTAATAATTTTAATTATCTTTCTGATGATCAAATACAACTTCTTTGAGGAAGCATAACATTATCCATAGACTCTAGGTTTTAATACACTATTTCAGATATTCTCTCAAATAAGAAATAGGCAGATCAATTAACCAGAACAAGTGAAAAACAATTGAAATTGAAACAATTGAAACAATTGAAATTGACTCATAAATGATCTTGATTCTTGAGTTATCAAAAATAGATTATAAATTTTAATGTGATTAATATATTTGTGAAAATAGATGATGAGATATAAAACCTCAACAAAGAAAAAGAAGCTCTATGAAAGAATACCATGGGAATTCTTGGAGTGAAATATACAATAAATAACATTAAAAGCAAAAGGACAAATTTTACGGTAGGTTGGACACAGCTGAAGAGCTCACTAGAAAATGGAAAAATAGGACAACTAAAAAGTAATAAACTAAAAAAGACAATAGGAAAAAATGATAGAAAATCCAGAAGAGTGAAAGACATATGCTAACATAGTTAAAAGTTCTACTCAACATGTTAAGGGGATTTTCAGAAGGGGAGGAAAGAAAGAACGGAGCAGAAGGAATGTCTGAGAATGTTCCCTACTGACTTTCCACAGTTTAGATTACACCAATTTCTGCCATCTGGTTCTTTAGGCTAGGAAGTCTGTGAGGTTTGAATCAGAGTTTTAACCACCACTTGTGCCACCAACTGTAGCTTTCCTTTAGGATAAATCCAAAAAAATGTGATCACTTACTCGATGCCTGACTCTTCTTCCAAGTATTGACTCCCCTCCAGAATCTGCCTGTTTTTGTTCACTCTCTAGAATCTTCAAGTAGCTTTATTTTGGTAATTGTTCAAAATTTCTATTAGTTTATATTGTTATATAAGTCTGTGGTAGGAGCTTACATGGACAGACTCAAATTGGACCCCAGCCATATGGGAAGTGAGTCCAGTAACTATTTTAAAATATTTCATCTTGATGAACATTTTTTGAGAATTTATTTTATCAGTTAATATTACAACTGTTGGGATGAAAAAGAAAATTAAAGAGGATTCCAGTCTTCAGGGACCTTAAAAAAAGAACATCAATAAAAAACTATTACAATTTATGATGATAGATGTTAAGAAAAAGTTATGTTCTAAGTAATACAAAAGCACAGGAAGGATCATCTAATAGAGAGAGCTCAGAGATGTCTTATCAAGGTGATTTTTGAGATGGAAATTATAGCACCAGTAAATATTGGTTAATAGGAAAAAAGACGTATAAGACAGAAACCTAGAATGAAATAGGATATGGGATCATAATGGTGATATTTACACAAGGCCATAAGCAGTATGGTATTACTGGGTTGGAAATTATTAAGCAATTAATGTTGGAAGATGACATCAGATTTTGAAGTTCTCATGTGCCATTGCAAACAGGGTGCCCTTCTTTGGTGGGACATGGAGAGACACATTAATGATTTAACCAATTAATAATATCATAACATTTGACTTTCTCATGCTTCTGAAATATGAAAGGTGGATGAATTTTAAAGGAGTAAAACTAATCTCAGGAAGAAGAACGGGTTATTTCAATATTGTCAGTGAGAGGTAATATAGGTTTGGATGGGTAGAGAAAGGCTATTAGGAGTTGGTGTGCAAAGGCAGAAAAAAAGAGTCAAGTAATATTCAGGCCACAAAATAAATAAAACAAAACCTTATTTAGAAGGCCAGAAGTAGTTGCTGTGGTAACAAGTCATTGAGGGAATATGAACAGTTTTATGAACTCCGCAGTTGAGGACTTGAATGACTGGATACCTGATAGAAGCTTTGCCGTGGTTACCGTGTTTTAGGATTCTACAAGAATAGGCGATTCTTTCCATTCAGTCGTTTTTGTGGGGTCAAATGAGTGAAGATGAAGACATATTTGTAAAGTATCTAATGGTAACTGCCAAGAAGTCATGAATGTAACCATGGTAATGACAACAATGGAAACTATGCACAATCGAAGGGAGCGTGTGGAAGGAGAAGGACAGAGTCATGAGCTCTATGAGGCCCTACAATGCTGAGTGACAGGTGGAAGAAAGTTGCCACCCCTTTTTTAATGCGTTCTCCTTTAATTATTTGCACAGAAATTTCTAGACTCAAGAGCATTTGATTCTTGGAAGAAACCTCTTCTACTTATTCCATTAAATATACTAATAATTCATGGAAATAAGGTACATACTTATTAAAAATGATTAATCTTCTCCAGGTTAATAGAGAAATTTTTATTTTGAGTACTAGAACTAGAAAATTTGGAAACGTAAAAATACCCTATGCAATACTTTCTAGATTCTAAATTTTGCAGAAAGTCTGAAGGCCAAAAAGGATGTAGAAAAATGTGCAATGCATGCATAAGGGAGAAAAATTAATTATCCAAATCTTGGAAATACAAGATATGAATACAGCTTAAAGGAATGATAATTAGGTAGCTTGAGAGAAGACTGCTGGCAGGTGACCTAATAGCTTGTGTTCTGTATGAGAAGGGCCATTATATTTTAAAGATGAATCCTTATTGAAGTGAGAGCCAAAGCAGCTGTATTTAATTATGGCAAGATAGATGTGGTTTTCACTGAAAATAGCATCTGAAATAATTACTATTAAAAATGAGTCATTGTAAGTCTTTTTTTCCCTCTGAAGATTTAGTATAACACTATTTGGGATAGGTGAAACGTAGGTTTACTTTAGAAAACAATGTGGAATGTTAAGGAATATTAAAAATATGCAATTCAGAAAGCAGTTACTAAACTCAATTTTGGAGGTTTTATGTAGAATTAACTGGTATATTTCAAAAACAACACTGATCTCTAAGCTATCGCAAGTGCAATAATGAATTTTTTTATTAGTGAGCTCATAAGGACAGTTTCTGTGTAAATCTAAATATGTATACATCTGAATTATAAAATATAAACCAACAATATTTTTAGGGTAAATTTAAAGATATCCTTTTAATTCAACAACCGATTTCCGAAAATTTGTCTTATAAATACAATAACAAGAACATAAAAATATCTATATGAGGATTTTTATTGCCACACTATGGTGGCAAAAATTTCCAAGTAAAGTGAATGCCTGTCAATAGGAAAACTTCTGAAATAATTTTATACACCAATCAATAAACATTATCCAATCAAAAAAATGATAAATATGAAATGTATCAGAATTTGCAAAAATTACTTTTGAGTGAAGGGAACAAATGCAGAAACAAGCATGTGTAATAATTACATTGCAGTAAAAATTTTCTGAGCTTGCATATAAACATGCACACGCATATGTTCGCAAATCATTACATGAGCACGGAAAATACAACAAGGTTGTTTCTTGTCAGGGTGAATTACTGGGATGAATAATAGTGAAGAGACTAGACATGAGAAGCCAGGACCAAAAAAAAAGCCAAAAAATTGTTATGATTGAAAAACAAATGGATTACCACCTTGATGCATTTATGTAAATAATGCAAATTTTAAAAATAAAATATAAAATCATTTTAATAACATATTGCCTACCTCAAGTTTATAAATTGTTTACATAGTTATGAAAAGGAACATCGCCCTGTATTATTGTTAGGTGTTTGGACCCAGGAGCCAGGGCACACTGAGAAAAGGGTGCACTGGTACTAATGGTTCATGGCAAACTCAAATGTGAAAGAAATGTTCTCACCTTTATTTATTAATTAAATAAAATATGAGCAAAAGTATTTGTTCTTTTGAGATATTCAACATTGGTCTTTTGTGGCGGGTTGATGAGGTTTTCCTGCTTAGGAGTTAGACAAGAATCTAAGAAACTTGGACAGTGCCTGAAAAATAGAAGCAATCACTTAATTATCAGCGCTGCCCACGTCTCTGTGGCCTCGCTTGCATCTTAAAACCAGGTGGCTTTAGTTGTATGATACAATTCAAGTGCCAGAATCCTTGCTTCTAACTGAAGTCCATCGTCTCTACATGCACCATATCTTTGCCATTTGTGTCATTTTTCTTTCACTTTACTGTATAGCTAGTAGGGAGGCAGTCTCATCATGGAATCTTCTTGGGGCACTGATAACAATTACTGGTCTGAGGAGTTTACCAAATAGCAATTCCCTACTTTAGCAAAGAGCTTAATCTGCTGAAAAAAATATATATATAAGCAAAGAAACAAACAAATCCAAAGACCATAAATTAGCCTTATTTTGAGGGACTTCTGATTTCCCACCAGAAAACCCTTTCCTGAGGCAGGGTACAGTTAAGTCTGGAATGTAAGGAGAAAATACAGGAACAAAACCCAAATTAATATATGAATAAATCATTTTGCCAAACATGTTCTGCCTAATAATCAAACTTTAGTTTGGACATCAATCAAAATATGACAGCCCTTACTAGAAGGGTTTGAAAACATCGCTCAGTCAACTCAGTGCCCAGAATGCTAATGAAAGCAGCGTACATGGCACACAAAATTAATAATAGGTAATGCTACTCTTCTGTTTACAAACCTTGGTAAGTTGGTAGCTGATTTCTTGATAGCTTATTTCTTTTTATCACTGAATAATATTCCATCGTGGGGATGCACCAGTTTGTTGATCTCTTCACCTATTCAAGGATATCTTTGTTGCTTCCAGTTTCTGATGATTATGAGTACATCTGCTAAAGATTCTCTTGCAGGGTTTTTGTGGGCAGAAGTTTTCAAATTATTTGAATAAATACCTACAAGCACGATTTATGACAAGAACATGAAGACTTGTAAGAAATTGCCAAACTGTCGTCCAAAGTGGCTGTAACTTTGTCTGCCGTCGGCAATGAATGAGCTTCCCTGTTGTTCTGAATCTTTTCCAGTGATGGACATTGTCAGGTTTTTCTTTTTCTTTTTCTTTTTAATTTGTAGCCATTCTAATGGCTGTGTAGTAGTATTTCATTGCTGTTTTACTTTGCTATTTTTTAGGGACAAATTTTGTTGAGCGCTTTTCATATGCATGTTTTCCATCTGTATATCTTCTTTGGTGAGGTGTCTGTTTAGATCCTTTGCCAATTTTTTAATCAGAGTGTTTCATTTAATATTGTTCATTCTTTTTATGTTTTGGATAACAGTCGTGAGTCAGATATGTTTGACAAATATTTTCTCTCATCTGTAACTTGTCTTTCGATTCTCTTCACAGTGTCCTTTGCAGAGCAGAAGTTTTTAATTTTAATAAAGCCCAAGTCATCAAGTTTTTTATGTATCACACTTTTGGTGGCTAACAACTTATTGTCAAACCCACAATTGCCCACAGTTTCTCCTACGTTCTCTTCTGGATGTTATAGTTTTACGCTTTATGATAAGCATATGATCCATTTTAAGTAAACTTTTGTGGAAAGTATCATGCTTGTTTCTAGATTCATTATTTTTGCATAAGAACATCCAATAGTTCTAGCACCCTTTGTTGGAAAGACTATATCTCTTAACTGCCTTTGCTCCTTTGTCAAAGATTAGCTGATGATGTTGGTGTGGATCTGCTTCTGGACTGTCTGCTTTGTTCCATTGACCCACGTGTCTTGTTTCATCAATAGCACACTCTTTTGATTATTGTACCTTTATAGAATTTCTTGAAATTGGGTATTGTGAGTTCTGGCATTCTGTTTTTCTTCTTCATTATTATGTTGGCTATTCTAAGTCTTTAGCTTGTCCATGTAAATTTTAGAATAGGTTTGTCAATAGTGACAAAAAAGCTTTTCAGTATCTGGATGAATATGTTAAATCTATAGATGAGATTATAAGAACTGACGTCATAGCAATCTGTGAACATGGAATATTTCTCCATTTCTCATATCTTCTTTGATTTCTTTCATCTGAGGTTTTTCAGTTTTCTGCAGGGAGATTCTGTACTTATTTTGTTAGATTTATATTTTGGCATCCTATTTTTGGTGCTATTGTAAATGGGATTGGATTTTATTTTCAAACTTCAGATAGTGATTGCAATTATACAGGAAAAAATTTGATTATTGTATATTAACCTTGTATTCTCTGGTTTTTATATGCATTTATTAATTCCAGTAGTTTTTTTGGTTTTGCTTTGGGATTTTCTACATAGACAGTTATGTTGTCTGTGAATATAGATAGTTTATTTATTCCTTTCCAATCTGTATAAGTTTTATTCTTTTTCTTGTCTCATTGCACTAGCTAGTATTTCCAGTGTGGCACTAGGAATGGTGAGAGGATGTCCTTATCTTCTTCCAGATGTTACAGTGAAAATATCCAGTTTCTTATTGATAAGGACGATGTTATTTGTAAGATTTTTGCATTTTTGTAGATGTACTTTATCAAGTTTAAGAAGTTTTCATCTTTTTTTATTTTGTTTGGAGATTTTTCTTTAATCATGATGGGTGTCAGATTTTTTCAAAGTATTTGTGTTATCAATTGATATGATTATATAATTTTTTAACATGTTGATGGAATGTATTACATTGGTTTTTGAATGTTAAATCAGCCTGCACACCTGGAATAAATTCCGTTTGGTCATAGTGTGCAATTTTTCTATACATTGTTGGATTAAATTTACTGAAAATTGTTGAGGGATTTTGCATGTATATTAGTGAGTAATATTTCATTGTAGTTTTCCCTTTTTAAAAATGTCAGTATTTGGTTTAGGTGTTATAATAATGCTGGTCTCATAGAATGAGTTAGGAAACATGCCCTCTGCTTCTATTTTCTCGGTGAGATAGTGGATAATTTGAAGTATAATTGCTTTAATGTTTGGTAGAATTCACCAGCGAAACTATCTGGGTCTGATGCTTTCATTTTGGGGAATTAGTAATTATTGATTCAATTTCTTTGGTTGATATAGACCTGTTCAGATAATCCATTTCTCCTTGTGTGAATTTGGTAGTTTAGGTCTTTTAAGAAATTGGTCTATTTTAATTTTTGTTGACAAATTTGTGGGCATATAGTTTTTCCTGGTATTACTCTATCTTCCTTTAATTTCCATGAAACCAGTCGTGATGATACTTCATTCATTTATGATATTAGTAAGTTATGCTTCCTTTATTTTTCCTGGTTAGCTTGGCTACTGATTTCCTAATTGTATTGTTCTTTTCAAAGAACCAGCTTTTGGTTTTATTGATGTTCTCTACTTTTTTCCATTTGAAATATGTAATTTCATTCAAAATTGGCTAGCGACTAAAAAAGATATTCATTGCTGATGGAATAATATTTCTCATGTATTGGAATGTAGAGAATCTCCTACCATTAAAATAATAATAACAATAATACTAATATTTTGGTGAAGAAACTTCAATTGCCCCGAAGACTGTGTTTAATAATAATAAACTTCTTATGTTTCAGTTTTTTATCATGGAAAATTTCAAATATACACAAAAGGAGAAGAAACACTGTAATTAACTCTATGTAAATATCACCTAGTTATAAAAATTATCAATATTTTGCCATTTTTATTTCAAGTATTCCTCTTAAAGCTTCTTTTATGAAATATCTTAAAGCCAGTACCACACCAATAATTTCATCATACCAACATTTATCACTAATAGATGAAGGGTTTTTTTCTTACCTACTAACACTAACATTAATCATACCTAATCAAATTAATAATTAAAAACTAATTTCATCTAATAGTGAACTGTGTTCAAGTTGCCAGATTTGCGGGGGTTTTTTTTCAAAAGTGACTTTATGTTGAGTTGCAAAACTTACTCAGAAAGTCTGCAGTTTAATCTGTACATAAATACCACTATCACCTAACAGCTACATAGCAGTTAAAATACAGTGAGAAGAGGGCCGGCCCAGTGGCGCAGCGGTTAAGTTCCCACGTTCCGCTCTCGCGGCCCGGGGTTCGCTGGCCTGGATCCCAGGTGTAGACAGGGCACCACTTGGCAAGCCGTGCTGCAGCAGGCATCCCGCATATAAAGTAGAGGAAGATGGTCGTAGATGTTAGCTCAGGGCCAGTCTTCCTCAGCAAAAAGAGGAGGATTGGCAGCAGATGTTTGCTCAGGGTTAATCTTCCTCAAAAAAAGAATAAAGAAAATTTAAAAATAAAATAAAATACAGTGAGAAGGACTGCATTAATGTGCACAGTAATTAAGATATGTTTGAGGGGCCAGCCCCGTGGCCAAGTGGTTAGGTTCTCGCCCTCCGCTTCGGCGTCCCAGGGTTTCCAAGGTTTGTATCCTGGGTGCAGACATGGCACTGCTCGTCAGGTCATGCTGAGGTGGCATCACACATGGCATAACTAGAAAGACTCACAGCTAGAATATACAGCTATGTACTGGGATGCTTTGGGGAGAAGAATAAAGGAAAAAAAAGATTGGCAACAGATGTTAGCCTAGGTGCCAATCTTTAAAGGAAAAAAAGATGTGCTTGAAAATTTATTGTTCACTTGCAAAATGATATATTCCTTTTCAGATTATTTGAATAGTAGAAAAATTTTCAATGTACAGATAAAAATAATTTATACTTAAACGTGTCTGGTTACTTAAAATATCAAGTAAGAACTTTTTGTGGTCTTTATTACTACTATTATAATTTTATTTATTGTGCAATCAAAAAACAAAATTTACTTTGAATTTCAATGACTTTGAGAAAAGCTTTTTTGAAAGCTAGTGAAAGTAAAAGAAAGGCTCACTAGAATTTTCATTATTAATTACATTTAAGTGACATTTTTATGCTCTTGCAATGCCTTGAAGAAAGAAGAAAACAAATCTTTTTTGAAAAATTAGAGTTTATGGATTCACACCTGCAAACTTGGTGCCCAAGGGGGGAAAAAGCAAAAGTGAGAAGCATAATATCTCACTAAATGCAAAACCCCATTTTTGGGGACTTTCTAGTCCCAGGTATTGTGTACAGTATTGTGACCTTAAAAACTAGGAAGTAGTAATTTTTCCTCTTTCCTTTTTCTTTCATAACTCAGAAGTTATCATTAACCTGAATCACTGAGATGCTGAGGTTAGCAAAAAAAATGTTCATATGAATGATGATAATTAGTTTGGGAAATTGAGTTTAACTTTTTCTAAGGATACAGTGTCTTTCATTACTTAGAAATGCAGGTTTTGACATAGATTGGAAGGGAAATCGGTCCTTCAGGAATCTTGTAACTAATGGGAGATCTTTCTGCTCTGCACATTCTAAGGCAGTGGATAGAATTTCTCAAACCAAATATCCTTTTTGTAAATATTTACCGTTTCAAAAGGAGGTATCATTTTCTTCACATCTTTACTACTTTGCAGGATTAAGATATTCAGAACATTTTATAATAAATACAGCAAAATCAAATCTAGTCGATTTTCTTAGCTCCAGGCTCATGGGTAATAAAACAACAACAATAAAATCAAACCACAGCAAAAAAACAAACGTACTTTTAGAAGATATGTCTGAAGAAATTCCCCTTTAAATTGGATTTCTCTAATCTAATGACAACAGCTTTCGTGATGGTTTCTGCTTCTTCATCAAACTCATACATATGTATGTGTTCGCTCTTCAGTACAAACTCCCCACTGAGAGGCATTTTCCCCATCCAGACTTGGAATAAAGGAAACTCGCAAGTGGGACAATTTGCGCTTGAGGTCAAGCTCAGTGTTACAATATTACTTTCATAATTACAAAAAGAAAAGAAAAGAGAAGAGGAAAAGACTGCGTGAATGTTGCAAATAGTTACAATTTTAAAGTGAGGAGTAATGAATATTTCTGAGCTCTCAAAGCATAAGCACGTTAGATTAATTTATTCAGTTTTGTAGAGTTTCATGCTTTTAGCAATTTATAGATGCAGAATGTATGTATATAATATATAGTCTGTCTATCCTTTCTCTTGCTTGGAAAAACAACAGCTAATTCCTCTATATAAGGCTCCACCACCTTGTGAGAACTGGAAGAACCTGGCATGAGCGCCTCTGTTTTCCTTAAGTAACATCAGGAGGGTAGAGTGACATAATGGATCCCCCGGTCCTTCCTTGCTCTGGGTGTGGTCTACAGGAGTTGACGCCTAATTCAATCACGGATACTAGGCATTGCTGCTTTCCTTTTGGCTGGCTATATTAGTGTGAAACAACAATTTTTCATTATCAGAAAATATTCAAGCGATGGCCAATCTCTTACTCTCTGTAAATGTATATTTATACTTATATTTCTATATTTCTATTTATGTATCTATCATTTTCTCCACATCCTCTCATTCCAGTCTCTAGAAATATGAATAAAAATAATATAAAATGTCTCATTCTCCAATGCTCTTTAGTATCTATTTCACATTTTTGCTCTTCTTGAAAATTTGTGTTGAATTTTGGGTAAATTTTTATATATATTTTCAGTTTACTAACTTCCTTTAATCTCTGTTTAATATTCTGTTCAAGTTGTGCAGGAGGTTTGTAAGTTCAACAATTATATTTTCTTTTCTAAAAGGTTATTTTCTGTTTTCCTTTAATTGGCCTTGTCATTGTTTACATTATTTGTTCTTATATCTTTTAGTCTTTTAGTTATTTCAACATGTCATATAAGGATTTTTAGTTTATATTTCATAATTTCTTTACTTATATAACACACACATACACATACTTATATAAAAAAATCCATCTAGCCATGCGTGTGTGTTCACATACCTATGTGTAGCTGGGTCCATTTCTATATTTTTATAAACTATTTTTAAGTGATTGCTATATTAAAAAAACACAATGCTCTTCTGATTAATGTTATTAAGATTACTCATTTTTAAAATTTATATATGATGCTATAATTATCATTCTGTTCACTGTCTTTGATGCAATGTGATGTCTCCGTGATGTTTGGAACCTGTTGAAATGACTTCCTAGTGAGACTTTTAATTTTATTTTCCCTATCACTTGTTCTCTGCTTACTTCTTCCTCTTTATCCAGCTCCCCACTAAGACTTAGTTTTAAAATTTTGGTTCGAAGTTTTTACCCCATTCAAATGTTAGTCTAGTAGAATATTTAAAAAGCCATTCCTATTTCCTTAGAATTGTTGGGTAAGTCTGTTCAGATGACAAAGAAGTATTAAGTAGAAGACAGCCACCTCTAATTGGGCCAAATGCTTTCTCCTGACCTTACTGACAGGCAGTCTTATTGCACGGCACATGATTTCACCTCCACCTCCATTCTATAGTGTAGAAATTTGCCACATAATGGGAGTACTGTCCACATATTCACCGTCATTTCAGTCAGCCTATTTTAATGCTTCCACTGGAGTGCTGGAAATTCCTCTGGTGAGATTGATATGTCTCCTGAAGAATGTGGTGGGATATGCACCCATTTTTAGGCCCAAGAGAAGAATTTACAACAGGCTTGGAGGGAAATTTAGTGTAGCATACTTAGGGAAGACATGGATGTAGCTTCCACTCTATCCTCGGACTCTGCATCCTTAGGTGGGTATAGAGGATTACTTCATTGCTTTTCACTCTTTACTACTGAAATTATTGAAAAACTCCTAGGCCAGACCCCACTTGGAGGGGAATTTGCTACGTAAACTGGTATAGCTAAGGAGCTGACCATGATAATATTATCAGACCAAACCAGGGCAAACCGGAGAAATCTCTCCACTGCAAACATAGTGTTGGTAATGTAAGACGACCCTGCCTTCCCTCTTTGTCCTCTCTTTTTCCAACCTGAAACAGCTAATCTCAAAAGAGTGAGGACACAGAGAACACACGATCAATTTATATCTCTCTCCAAAGTTACAAGTCTACTGTGATAAGGGTGGGAGAATTTTTGATTTGGACATGAAGATTCAAGATTGAATGTTCTAGATCAATTATAATTTATTAACAACACATTGAATATTATTTATATTTATACAAATAAATAGATTAATTGATATGACAAAATAGCCCAAGACTGGTTAAACAACCAGAGGAGTGCTAAGCTCCAATCCGCTGAGGAAAATCTCACACTGACTATCTCCAAGCGTTTATCCTGTCGGATTCCTATTGCTTTCCAAAGTGAGTTTGCCTTACCACAGATCTATTAAATTAAATTAAAATTTATACCTGAAAACCTTTCAATGTTTTTGACTTTTTTACTTTTAAAAATGACCATGCCTGACCTCATGAATGTCTGTTCAGGCTTAGAGAAGTTTACTGCTTGAACAGGGCTGTATTACCTAAAAAGGAATATTTATCCCATTTCTATCACTAAGGTAAAAATCAAGTCCTGCTTTCAGTATTAAATCTATTCCAAGAAATATGAAGCATATATTGGCTATTACGTACATGTGGGTGTTGAGGGAGAGGTAATAGTCAGGAATTCCTTCATTGATTCCTTCAACAAGTATCTACTGAGCTCCTATTTTATACCCGTCAACTTTACAGACCCTTGGTGACCAACAGTGAACAAGAGAAAGAAATTATCGCTGACATCATGGGAATTATACTTAATCAAGGAAATACAGATAAACACAGTCAACAGAATAGATAGAAATCAATAGTATATTTGAAGGTACTAAGCAGTAGAGAAACAAAAACCAAGGAAAGTAAATGGTGATAAGGTTAAAAGGTATTGGAAGGAGAAAAATTTGTGTCAAGAGAGATAAATGGCTCTTTCAACAGGATTTATTGCAATGGGGAACAAGGTAATGCAATGATGCCTAAAAAAAGGAAGTGCGGTCAAGAGAAAGGCTTCTTTTCAGAAATATGAGAAAGAACATCATGCTTTTGTACCAATGGGAGTGATAAAGTGGATAATAAAAAAATTAAGAGATAAGAGAGTGAGAAGGGAAAACTGTAGGAGGAATGTCTTAGAATCAGCAAGAGGGCATGATATACAGTGCACCAACTGAATGAACCCAGCTTTTCAGACTCAATAAATTAGGTGAATCATGGTCCCATTCATGGAGCTAAGGTACATAGGAGGAAAGACAAGTTTGGAAAGGAAGAACATAAACTCACTTGGTTGTTTTTGAGGAAGATTAGCCCTGAGCTAACATCAGATGCCAATCCTCCTCTTTTTGCTGAGGAAGACTGGCCTTGAGCTAACACGCATTGTCCTCTATTATATGTGAGATGCCTGCCACAGCATGGATTGACAAGTGGTGCATAGGTCCATATCGGGGATCTGAACCAGTGAACCCTGGGCTGCTGAAGCAGAACATGTGAACTTAACTGCTGAGCCACTGGGCTGGCCCCTAAACTCACTTTTATTGTGTTATAAGAGGGACATCCTTTAGGAAATGTATATGTTCTCTATAGTTTTGTCTGGGGCAAGAGTCCAAATATAACATGATAACTGCTTAAAATTTAGAAATTAAAGTAACAAAACAATTAAATAAAATATGTCCTCTCCCCTTACTTTGACAACCATAGCTTCCCAATGGAAAAATAGCATATGTTGTAAGCTTCGGTTATATAACCAAAAGCTGGCAAAATTGTGAAGGCAGAAGGATTTTTTCCCCAATTTTATTGAGGTACAATTGACATATAACATTGTGTAAGTTTAAAGGGCACAGCAATGATGACTTGATGTGTATATATTATAGAGTGATTACCACAACAAGGTCAGTTCACCCATCCATCGTCTCACATAGTTACCATTTTTATGTTTGGTGAGAACATTTAAGGTCTATGCTCTTCATAACCATCAAATATACAATACGATATTCTTCACTATAGTCGCCATGCTGTACATTAATTAGATCCTCAGAACTTATTCATCTCACAACTGGAAGTTTGTACCCTTTGACCTCCTTTACCCATTTCCTCCATTTCCTATCTCCACTAATCTACTGTTTCTGTGAGTTCAGTTTCTTTAGATTCCATACATAGGTGAGTTCATACAGTATTTGTCTTTCTCTGTCTGGCTTATTTAACTTACCATTATGCCCTCAAGATCCATCCATGTTGTCACAAATGGTAGAATTCCCCTAATTATCATGGCTGAATAATATTCCATTGTATATCTTTATCACATCTTCTTTATCCACTCAACCATTGATGGCCACTTAGGTTGTTGCCTTATCTTGACTATTGTGAATAATACTGCAGTCAACATGGAAGTACATATATCTCTTTGAGATCCTTTTTTCATTTCTTTTCAATATACACCCAGAAGTGGCATCACTGGATCATGTGGTAGTTCTATTTGTAATTCTTTGAGGAACTTCTATACTCTTTTCCGTAGTGTCTGTACCAATTTGGTTTCCACCAATAGTGCACAAGGGTTCCCTTTTCCTCCATATCCTCACCAAAACTTGTGATCTCTTGTCTTTTTGATGACAGCTATTCTAACAGATGTAAGGTGATATCTCCTTGTAATTTTGATTTGGATTTTCACGATAATTAGTGTTGCTGAGAACCTTTTCATTTGCCATTGGTCATTTGTATATCTTCTTTGGAAAAATTTATATTCAAGAAATTTACTTATTTTTTAATTGAGTTATTTGTTTTTTTTGCTATCGAGTTGCATGAATTCCTCATATATTTTAGATATTAACCCCTAAGATATATGGTTTGCAAATATTTTCTTATTCTGTAAATTACCTTTTCATTTTTGTTGATTTTTTTGCTGTGCAAAATCTTTTTAGTTTGATGCAGTCTCACTTGCTGATTTTTGCTTTTGGTGTCATACTAAAAAATACACTGCCAGGGCACATGTCAAGGAGCTTTTCTTTCTGTGTTTTACTCTAGGTTTTACAGTTCCAAGTCTCACTTTTAAATCTTTGATCCATTAGGAGTTAATTTTTGTCAGTGCTATAAGATGGTGGTCCAGTTTCATTCTTTTGCATGTGAATGTCCAGTTTTCCCAACCATTATTAAAAAGACTATCTTTTCCTAATTGAGTATTCTTGGTTCCCCTGTCAAATATTAGTTTACCATATATGCATGGGTTGATTTCTGGGCTCTCAATTCTACTCCATTGGCCTATAAATCTGTTTTAATGCCAGTATCATACTGTTTCAATTACTTTAGTTTTCTAATACAGTCTTAAACATATTTTCCATCTGTTGAGTTAGTTAGAATTAAATTTTAGTATCAGAAATGAACTATTTATTTTATATCAAATTCGAACATTGTGATGGAAACTTATATGAAATATCCTTGTTATAGAAATTTTATTTCAATTTCATCTTATAAATTTCTCACAAAAATTGTGATTTTACAATCTCTTAAAGATTACAATGTTTAAATATATATATAGTATCCCTTACATTTATCTTCTATATATTTTAAATGCTGTTCTAGTATGACAAAAAAAATTAACAGTGTGTTTCTCAATTTATTTAAACACTTCTCCACTTATTCAAATATTTTGCCAAGTGAGATCTTACCTTGATCTATAATAATCAGAATATAGACATTGGACTGTAGATTATTTTTACGTTTATTTTCTCCTTAACCAACAATTTTATTTCTTTGATCTAATTTCTTTTTATTTCATTGGAATAAAATGTTAGTGCATATTTTGTATGTAGTTCTTATGATTTGGGAAAGATATCATTTCTAAAAGTTTTAAAATATTTTAAACATTCTTTAAAATTAAACTAGCCAAATTAGATTGATTATCTTAAGCGATTTCAACATTAGCAGCATATATAAAGGTTTATGTATATTTATATATGTATAAATATTTTATATATATATTCTACATCTACAACACAGTTACTTAACTGTGGATATTGCAAATTCAAGGCAACTGTATTTGAAATTCTCATGATTACCTCTTCAAATGAAGGGCAACTTTATTTCTCTTAATTCTTTAATTTATCTAGCATCTTGTTTAAAGAACCGTTATTGCATCAATAGTAGTTAATCAGCATCTTCACTGAGTGTTTGTGAACGGTTTTAGGTTAACATATAATGTAGCCATAAAGACTTTAAATACGGACAAGTCCAGAAAATATCCTACATAATATTTGGATTGGTGTAAAAACTGTAATGGTTATTTGTTGATCCTCTGTCTCATAGCAACAAATATAAACTATGTGCTGCCAGTTAAAAAAGATGATTCTGGACTTTTAGTCAAAATTTGGCTGCTGCTGCAAAACTCACTTTTCATCCCATCTCTCTTAGAGCCATTAACACAATGCCAAAGACAATCTTTTTAAGTTAATTAAATAACACTAAAATTTCAGTAATTTATTTGGAAAATGTGAATGTATTGTATTATGTATTTATTAAATATAAAATTATTCACAATTCTAGTATTCAGTATGATCCATTGTCAAAGAAAAGAATCAGTATCACTCTTCACATATGCAATATCTAGCTAGCTAGCTAGCTGGCTGTACAGCTATCAACTATTTAATATTCCAAAATCTTTCTCAGCCATCATGTTCAGTGGTTGTAAATGTCATGCTAATTGAGTGCCTCTGAAAGCAAGCTGTGGAACACCTAGAGAAGCAGGAAAATTGATGCTTGGCACTATTGGAAAACAATACCTTGTTGTGCAAAAATCATTGAATTCCTGCAGTCTAAGAAGAAAGGTTTGAAAAGGTAACTGAAGTGTCTTTTCACTTCTGCCAATGAAATTCTCCTTGAACTCTGAAGCAGTATCTCTCTCCAATATTGGCAGTGGCGCACCCTAATTCTCTTCACAGCATTCTTAAGAAGTCCACATTGGGTTCTAGGACTTAGGGCAAGCAACACAAAGAAATGTTTTGTCTCTTTCCTCTTGACTCTGTGTGTTGGGGGGGGGTGTATATGTGTGCCCTATTTAGCTTGGGGCCCATGTCAGCAGATGCTCCTACCAGATTCTAAGGGAAGTAATGAATGGACAAGAGTGGACTGGAAATACATATATCAGAAATTTAGCAACTGAAACCATTGGAACTCATGTCATCACATGTAAAGAGGTATAAGAAAATGTAGGTTTGAATGTTTGAGGGAGAGAACATTAGATTTCACTAGAAAATGAATCCAATACAAACTTTAAAGAACAACCAGAGAAGTGGGAGGAAAGAGTGTTGGGGATCATGGAATATGAAACAAGATCATTTCATTTAGCTAAACAAAATAAATGCTGCAGAAAAGTCTAATAAGATAAAGTCTGGAAATAATTTTATGGTAGGAAGATTCTGTTAATTGTCTACCTGATAGAATTTCTTTGCCAAGGAAATCTCAGTTTGAGGATGAAGGGAAAAATTAGAATCCTGTTCCTCTCCATTGAAGCAATAGTTGACCATATAACCCAGCTTTGATCAATGAGATATAAGAGTAAATTGTTTGAGGAGTTTTCACAAGAGAGGTTGTGCATTCTTGTTTAAAGAGATAGCATACATACTTAACAGGACCCTTTCTGGAGTTGAATATTGACATGACAGCTGGAACTGTGGCAACCAGCATTTGATCGGTAGGAACAAGCTAAGATACTGACACAGCTCAGCTCTGATACTGTTGTTTTATTTCATGTACAACAGGAGCTATCTGCCTTCAGACTGCTTGTTAGGTGGGGTGTGGAGTGTGGAGAGGAAGTAGAAATAAAAGGAAAATAAAATAAAACAAAATAAAAAATTAATGATTAGTATAGACCACCATGAGTCATGTTTTTTATAACAGACAAAAATGTCTTAAGTGTTACATATAGATTAGCATTTAGAATAAAAAAGACCAGTAATCCTGGAGAAGTTTGACTGCAAACTTTTCGTGGTAGATTGAAAAATGAATTGGAGGATAGAACAGGAGAGAATGAGGGTTAGATCTGTTAAAAATCCTTTACTTAGGAAGTAGATGGATGCATGAATTTCAAGAAAGTTATTATTTTATTTTTGGCTTTATTATATACTTTTTAAGAGACATTTTTAAAAACAGATTTTGTAGTCACACAGGTTGGGATTTAAATCCTAGTTCCACAACTTCCATTAGGAAATTGAGCAAATCGTGTAATTTAAGCATGTTTCTTTACCTTTTAGAAAGAGATTTTGGTAAATTTAATATTCTTTCTATTGAATTGGCAGGAAAACCAGGAGCAGAATCAGTGCTAGTTAGTTTATATTTCTAGGCTCTTTCAAATAAATCACACTGCTCTTGAATTTAATACTCCTCTTCTTTGACAATCACTAATGTGATGATTATTGATTGGTACAAGCTGTTTCTCCATTAACGCTTGAAAAAAGTATGCAGATCTGTTTCATAATGATAGATAACTGAACAACTTTATGATGTATAAACAATGAATCATTGGAAGAAAGAAGTCACTAGAAATTTAAATATATTTATAAATACAAAATGGATCAAAAACTATGTGATAAATTAAAGCAATAGAGAGCACATTTATTTAACTGTCAATTAATTTAGTGACTAATGTATTTTTCATAAGGAATGTTACCATGATAAAAGATTCTTAAGTGAGCAATCTTTTAAAAATCTGGCTGATTTCAGTTTGTTTATTACATTAGTCACGTACAAATTTTTATTCTGAAAACAAAGTAAGAATTCAAATAATTACTGAGGGTAGATTAGCGCCAAGCTAATTAATGAAAAAAAGATTTTTAAAAAGCTAAGGCAAGAATTACAGAGTAATTATTTCTAAACAAACATAACATATGTATTTTTAGTCATGTAATATGATTTTATATATTCCTGCAAATGCTTTAACTTAATTGGACAAGGATTGAAAAGTATATTTATTAAGGATATACTTTGTGACATGCAACATAAAAGGCACTTGCTATCCTATTACAGACTCATAAGAATCCTGAGGAAATTTCCATTTTGTAGAAGAGGAAAATGAAAATCAGTGAGATGTGATAATTAGCCAATGCTTTAACTTCTAATGAGTGGTGACTATGAATCTATTTGCCTCTCTATCTTGCTGCCTCTGATAAAATTTGGATTCATTTTTTATCATGTTAGATTTTACATAACAACGTTTTATTCATACTAACAACCTTCCTTGTGAAAAGAAAACATTTATCGTTATAAATGAAAATTATTCACATGTGTGTATTTTAGCTGAGTAAAATAAGTACTTATTTTTGTGTAAATCAGAGAATAATTTATAACTTTTAAAGGTAGAAAAAAATTGATGTTAATTTGTAGAGTTCAGAAATCTGAGGGGCTGGCCTGGTGGCATAATGGTTGGGTTCACATGCTCCGCTTTGGAGGCCCAGGGTTCTCCATGCAGGGACCCACACACCACTCATCAAGCCATGCTGTGGTGGCATCCCACATACAAAATAGAGGAAGATTGGCACAGATGTTAGCTCAGCAACAATCTTCCTCAGGCAAAAAGAGGAAGATTGGCAACAGATGTCAGCTCAGGGCCAATCTTCCTCAACAAAAAAAGAAAAAGAAAGGAAGAAAAGAAATCTGAAGTTTCATTGTTGAAAGGCATGCCCTATAATTTCATGTATTTCATCCACATCAATATTCTATCTTTTTAATGTATATGTAATAATATAACAGCTGAAACATTGACAAATAATATAAATGAGATATTTCCAGTGTTATTAAAAGATAAAAGATTTGTTCTCCTTTTGGATATAGGAATAAAAATTACACCAAATTATCTCTCCTGTCAACAACACGTATAAACTCTGGGCTAAGTATAAATTTAAAAAATGTTTGAAGGCACAGAAAAGCAAACAAAGAAAAGTAGAAACTGGAGGGGTAGTGTCATTTAAAATGAAGACAGAAAGCTAGGTGGACTCTACATTTAACTGGCATATTAGCTCAGGATACTCCCCAGTCCTCGTGGAACACAGAACATAGAGTACAAGAGAATAGATGCAATTTCACTGGACTGAAGATTCAGACATTGGAAACAGAGCTGGCAAAGCAGCTGGGAATCAAAGGGCCAATTCCAGAAAGAAGGAAGCCACTCAGAGCCAAAAATGGTTCAAACTCAATTCAGATAATTTTCTGACATTTAAAACATACATTTACAGAATGAGACTCTAAGGCATACAGCAGAAAACAACACATCAAGGCTGAAAGTGATATGTATAAATTTAGTAGCTTCCCAAAGCTGGCGAGACAGAGTTTGGATTTCAATTACCACCAGTTTAGAGGGTTTTGATGAATACCTTGGACTTATTATTGAAATTCCAGACAATCTAACCTCAAGAGTTAGAAACACATCACAGAACTAAAAGATGCACCCTAGGTCTAAGAGCAAAATTAAATGGATATACCACTGGAAAAGTCCTGAAACAAAGACTTCACAGCATCAGAGTGATGTACTAGAAATTAATAGCCTGCCTGAACAAACCTAACACTTTTCAACCCAAAATAACACAATCTAGAATTTTTAACTACACATCATAAGAATATATAAGATTAGTGGCCAGCCTGGTGGCTTAGTGGTTCAGTTCACACATTCTGCTTCTGTGGCCCTGGGTTCACAGATTTGATCCTGGGCTTGGACCTGCACACTGCGCATCAAGCCATGTTGTGGCCACATCCCACATACAAAATAGAGGAAGACTGGTACAGATGTTAGCTCAGCAACAATCTTCCTCAAGCAAAATGAATCTCCTGCAAAAAAGAATAGTGATAATAATATGCAAGATTGAATACATATATATGATTTCTAAAAAGTAGGAAATATGACCTATGATAAAAAGAGAAAAATAGTCAATGGAAGTAGACCAAATAAAGATATTTATATTGAAATTATCAAGAAAAATTCTTTAAAACAATTGTTAAAAATATGTTTAAAGATGAAGATGGATATAATGGGTGAAGATGTGGGAAATTTCAGGAGAGATATGGACACTCTGTAAAAGATCCAAATGGAAATACTCAAACAGAAAAAAATATATAAAATCTGAAATGAAAAATTTATTAGCTACTTTGTAGCAATAAAAAGATTCTTGACCTTGAAGACAGGTACATCAATATTGGTCAAACAAGATAGGTACATAATAGAATCCCACAGGGAGAGGGAAAAAAGATTTGTAGAAAAATAAGCAGAATCTCCATGTGGAATTATATTAAGCTTAAATGTAATTACAATCCTAGAAGGAAAGGGCAGAAAATTTATTTGAAGAGCATTGGCTAACTTTATTTTTTCAAATTTGTTTGTAAATTCGATCCTCAAATCCAAGAATCTCAGTGGACACCAAGTATGATAAATCTATAGAAAATCACATTTAAACACATCACAGTCAACCCAAAATATAAAGAAGAGCTTCTTCAAAGCAATTGAGGGCACAGCAAGGAAGATATATCACATAAGGGAAAACGATGATACAAATAATGACTAAATTCTTGCCAGAAGGAACATAGGCTAGAAGAGAATAGAACAACATCTTTAAAGTACTAAGCAAAATTTACTTTTTCAACTTGGATTTTTAAGTTGAATGAAATTATCCCTCAAAAGTGAAGTAAAAGTTGAAAGAATTTACCCCTGCAAAAACTACGCTTTGAAAAATGCTAAAGGAGCTCTTCAAGCTGAGGAGAAATAACACCAGTTGGAAATATAGTAAGGATTGAAGAGTCCCAGAAATGGTAAATTAAATAGGCCAATCTTTAAAAAATTTTCTTTTTAATTTCCCTTTTACATTTGAAAGGTATTTCACTGTTTACATCAAAACCTTTTGCTGTGCATGTGTTTGGCAACAGATTTGTAAAAAAACATTCATAGCAGCTTTATTCATAATAATGGAAAACCACATATCCATCAGCAGAAAAATGGATAATTAGGATGGACCAGAACATGTGCTGGAATGTATGTGGTGCAAGCAGAATCTTTATACCCTACTCTGGGGGAAGCAAATAGGTGTAACTGCTTTGGAAAAGTGTTCAGCAGTAGCTACTAAATCTGTACACACATACCCTGCTATCCAGGAACCGCGCTGTACTGACATGACCATTATAGATCCCTGCATAATTTCGTCCATTGCATACAAAAGTCGAAAATATCCAAATGCCCCTCAGCAATGGAATATATCATTACATTGCGGTGTATTCACAATCTATATATGTCTTTATTATGAACATAGTATTGAGCAAATGATCTGAATCAAAAGAGCACACGCTGTATGGTTCCTTTTGCATAAAGTACCAAAACTGCAAAATTATTTTTTTCTGTTAGAAGCCAGGCTAGTGGTTACCATTGCAGGGGTCGTGACTGCAAGAGGACAGGAGGGGGCTTCTGGAATTGCTGGTAAAGTTCAGTTTCTTGACGTTGGTGCTAATTGCAAGAGTATGTTCAGTTTTTGAAAAGTTGGGAATTGTACACGTAGTTTTCATGCACTATCTATATCTATATATCTATCTGTCTATCTACCTATAGCAACTCAAAAGTTAAAAACTCTTAAATTAAGCTAGGGAGTAAGTCTCTAATTTTATAACAGAATCTTGAATTTCTTGATTTGAAACCATGCACTGCATATAAAACCTCTCCACCCACTGGTGAAATTGATTTAACTCGAACATTTTTAATCACTTGGCTGTTAAAATAATATTCCCTTTAATAGAAGACTGTCTACATTGAAACTGAATTAAAAATATCTTCAGATATTTAATAATGTCTGCAATATTTATATGGTGATCATTCTATTTTTGAATAGATTTTTAGAGTGCTTATACATTACTCACTTTTCCTGTGATTTTTTGGGAGAAACGCAATTGTTTTCATTTTGGCAAATGTTATGGGTGAATTGTATCTCCCCTCTCAAGTTCATATATTGAAGTCTTAATCATTAGACCCAAGAATGTGACCTTATTTAGAGATAGAGTCTTTACAGAAGTAATCAAGTTAGAATGAGGTTATTAGGGTGGGGCCTAAGCCAATTTGACTGGTGTCCTTATAAAAGGAGAAATTTGAACACAGAGACAGACATGCATATTGGAAGGATGATATGAAGAGACAGAGAAAATGAGCGACCATCTACAAGCCAAAGAGAGAGCCCTGGAATACATCCTCCCCCACAGCCCTCAGAAAGAACTAACCCTGCTGACACCTGATTTCAGACTTCTAGCCTCCAGAACTGTGAGACAAAACATGTCTACTGTTGTCTAAGCCCCACGATTTGTGGTGCTACGTTACAGAAGCCCTGGTAAACGAATATAGATTTTCCATCAGCAAGTGGCTGCTGTTGCAGCAAGTGACTAAACAAGTGGAAGCGGGTTTGGAATTGGGTAATGGGTAGAGACTGGAAGAGTTTGGAGGCGCTTGATATAAAAAGCCTGGATTGCCTTGAAGAGACTGTTGGTAGAAATATGAACATTAAAAGACTTTCTGGTGAAGGCTAAGAAAGAAAATAGGAGCACTGTAAAGAAAGCTTTTAGAGCATACATATATCATCATGAACAGAATATTGTCATAAAAATGGATGTTAAAGGTGCTTCTCATGAGGTTTCAGAGGGAAATGAGGAAGATGTCACTGGAAACTGAAGGAAGGGTGATTCTTGCTACAAAGTGGCAGAGAGCTTGGCTGAATTGGCTGGATTACACACACACACACATACAACATCCCCTCTTACTGAAGGACGCATTTATGGTAAAGGAAGTGCAACAATAGGCTTGAACCAATGCAATTCCCTGGTCTTACTACATCAATCATGGACTAAAAGGAGCCAGCTTGAAACACGACCAAGAAACCTCATGAAGCTCATGTGTGGCTCCAGCTGAGAAAGACCTTTTCCACAGTTAAGAAAATATCAATGAAAATGATCAAAATTGAATTTTAGAAGAACACTAAAGACCAAAGTTTTGCCCACCCCATCCGATGACTACCAGCTGCTGAGCTATTTTCTGAGGGAAAGTAGAACATCACATTAGTGAAAAAAGAAAAGAAGATGTAAAAACCAGTATTGCCTATTTTGGCTGAGTGTTCAGATGAAGAAATGAGAAGTGAATTAGCTGTCTAGTTATTCGTGTTTCTCTTTAACTTCTCCCTTGTTTTCCATTATTATGTGGTACAGTGTATGTCATATTGTAGGTTTTCACTTTACAAATTATCTATAATGCATTTTGTGTCTAGGTGAGATTTTGACTGAATCAAGTGAGGAATAACCACTACTCAGAGTTGAAATGTTGAGGGCAATTTTATTTCTTTACCGATAGTTCCATTTTTTAGTCAGGTTGTATTATCTTGAAGTTTAAATGTGAAAAATGTTTTCGTGTTTATATTGTGAGCAAAACCATTGGACTGCGGTGGACATGGTGGACAGCTTTTGTAGTATCTATTCCATTCTCTTACTAATGTTTCTCCCTATAATTTAAAGCCTAGACAGGTAAAAATTACATTTCCAAGACTACTTTGGAGTTAGGATTCTGGTGCATTTGAGGCTCAGCCAATCAGACGTACTCATGAGATTTGGAAAGTGAACATGAGGCAGAAGCCAGGCTCCTGCTGCTGCTTTTGTTTGAACTCCCGAGCAGTGTTCATATTTTGAGAGTTTTAGCATCGGCGTTAGTGTATGTCTCAATGTTTACACATCTGTTTGATGAGTGTTGAGAGGCTAGATTTGGGCTGGCCAAAGTGCTGATAACAGACCATAGCTAGTGATGCACAGTTCTGCACTAATGGCTTCTTTTTTGGTGATTTCCTTACTGTCAGGAGCTCAGCTGAACTGGGAGACAGCGAGCTGAGCTATCAGGTATTGGAGTAGCCAATTAAAACCATAAGCCAGAAATGAAAGCGCTAAACCTCTAATCATTTACTGAGATGATACAAACAAGAATCTAAAACTGGATAAAGTGCTGACTCCCTGTGTTCCTTTTCCCCCGTGGAATGGTGCTCAGGTCGAGGATCAGATGAATCATTGCAGACTTATGTGTCTTCTGTCTCTTAGGGGATCCCGTAACAAAAGACTCTGGCAGGTTTATGGACCCTGGAGTTGAGGTGATACAAGAGGCAGGGCTAGGAGTGTCAAAGTACTGGGTACTGAGTCAGACTGGAAAAAGTGTCTTCAAGTTTTCTCCTGCATGCCTCCTTAAGGAGGTCTCTGCGGAGTTGCCTCAAGATGACCTTGGTCCACGGTCTCATGTACAGAGACCTAGGAATGAAGTTGCCTGGGCTAGGGATGTAAATAGGTCAAAGAGCAAGACTGGCCAGGAGGTCCTGTGTCCTTGACCGTAACTCCCTACAATGCACTGGCTGTGCACCAAGCCTGGTGTGGGGCAGGCTTGCCCATGAGGACTGTCAGGTGGAGCCGCTGGAATTGCCTATGGTCAGGCCTGAAAAATCACTGATAGGTTTTTAACTAGAAACTGGCACTTGGTGTGGATGTCATCTGATTGTAGGAGAGAAAGCAGCATCTTTGTGACAAAATTCTGTGACATGGCTCTGGGAGTCATTCTTGAAAACACAACTTTAAATAGGTTTGTTCAGTCATCCTAAAGACTCCATCCTGCTGTCAGAATTGAGTGTTTTCTACAAAGTTCTCAGTTTTCTCTTCCCAAATATTATCATTAGAAACCTGGTGCTCCAAAAGGGAAAAATGGGAAAAGGAAAGAAAAAAAACCCTTGTAATTTACGTGGTATCCTACAGAAAAAATTTAAGGCCCTCTATACTTGAGAATAAGTGATAGCTGGAAAGAAAGTTAAGTAATTTTCTATGAATAGTCTGTTTTGCTTATTAGAACCCTCTCTGATAAGATCACAAAGAAGAAGGAAACTTGAGGGTGTCTGACTACCATAAAAAGGATTTGTTCTATTCTCTCATAGTAAGACCAGAGTGAAAGAGGAAACCGTAGGTAAACTAGACTAAAAATGGGAATAACTGTCTACTATGATTGTGATTTTTTAGCTTATTTAGTATGTTAGTGAGTTAAATTATATAGTCAGCTTTGTGACAAGTATACTACAGGGTGACATTAATCTCAACACACTGGCTTACTTCATACAAAAGAGAGTCAGTATGCCCTCTGGCTTTACTCTTTTTGTCAAGTGGCCACTCCAGTGAAATATCCAAATATATCCAGAAATTACTCTTCATGAGTGAACTTATCTCCTCTACATTGATGCACCTCTCATTCCAAAGCCAAATCTGTGTCATAAAATAGCTGCTCATAAAATAGCTAGCTTCAAATTCTTAAATTTGCAGTCCTATGCAAGGTTGGAAAATCTATTTTCACCCACTTTAAAAGTGGTTGAACTTGTGAGGTGGCATAATAGGTTTTTTAGCTAAGATGATTTCAAGATATTGTGGAAAGGCCCTTCTGCTCCCCGATAACTCCTTCTTTCACACAGTTCTTGAAACATATATTACATATTTATTTATGTGAGCGGGTTTTGGAGCATGAAGGGTTCTCAAGAACTACCAGAATAAAGTCAAATGTTCATGTATGCATAGTACCTAACACACTTTTCAACTGGTATATAGAGCTAGACCATATGGGGCTCACCAGACGAAGGAACACATCATGAAATGTGAAGTTGGTGCTAGCTGAGAAAAGGAGGTGAGAATTTTGGCAGGCTATACTCGGGAGAATTCTGACATGCCAAGGCTCTCACAAGCAACTTGTGTTAAAAATTCTCTTCCTAACAAACATACCTACATTTCTCAAAAGAAATAATAAATTATATAAATTTGTCCCTACACTCCAAGACAAATTAAATTTGAACAAAATATGAAGCTATTTATCTGAGTGATAGGTAAGTCACCTAAAGCACCAAAACCAATTTCAAATGCAAAAGAATAAAATCTATGCCAGCTCCTAAATCTAAAGACCCTGCTGTCAGATTCTGGCCATACTAGTAAAAGCCCGCTAACATTTTAAGAAGGCAGGACTTAACAACACACATGACATATCATCTATGTGGATTTGGCTGGTAAAGTTATACAGACCCATAAAATGACCTTGTAAGTGTGACCATAAAATACAGGGGAAATGCTTCCTGGGGGCCAAAAAGATGTCACGGAGGACATGGGAGAACTTCACAGAGGGTATATATGAGGACGCACAGTTTGGCTAAACAAGCAGCTCATGTCACTGCCTGGAAGGCTACTCTTTATTATTCCTAAAGTAAAGTGAGATAGACACTTTTCTGACCTGCCTTTCTTCAAATGGTCATTTTTATTGTAGTCGTTCCTCTTTCTACCCACCATTAAATATTGTGTATATTTGGACTACATTACCTAATGATAGCAGTACCATAAAGTGATATATCTGGAACTGAAAAAAAAGGTTAGTATTCTCCAGTAAGGGTGTTGGTCTGTTTTCTTTTGGAAAGGGATGAATAGGTTTATTTATGTGAGAATGATAGTTCAAGTGGATACGTGACATGAAGGAGATGTATGGATGTTGATTTGCCGAAGAATGAAGCACTTATCCTTAACACAAACCATTCCCCTTTTAATAGATGCTATGGTGTTTGCGTAGAATTGACACTGGGGGCTCAGAAGTGATCATGTGAACATAGTAGTTTAAAAAATGTGTCAACTTTTCTTTTATTAGAAGCTATAATGAAGTGATCACAAATATGAATTATGACGCGTCCAATTACAAGTAATAGAAAATCCATGCCCAACTGGATTGAACAAGCAAGGACACAAGTGGGCCACACTTTGACAAAAGAAAGATTACGTAAAGTGCAAAAAGCTGTGGACTTTGAGAATGTGTGATAAAGGCTTGAGAAGCCACGGTTAGGGCTGTGGTTCTCTGTCTCAATGATTCTTCTCTCTGCCATCCTCCAAAGTCTCAGCCTGCTTTACTTTACAACAACAATGCTATGCCTTCTCCAGAGTTGGTGATGAAACCGTCGTAAAGAGGCTGAAGAGGGGACCATGGCTTATCCAATTATTCATGTCTGCTGTGAACTAGATGATAAAAAAAATGTCTGAGGTTTAGAGTTTTCTACGGAAAAATAGAGGATAACCACAATTAAATGTTTTTGAATTTGGTAAAACTTTCCAATTTTTTCATAATTTTACATCCATTATTCCTGACTTATCTCTGACTTAGTTAAAAAAAAAAAAACTGGTATTCTCTTTCATTTTTCTTTTTCAAATGAGATATTACTTTCTGAAAGTAATTTTTACTTGTTTTGTTTTGAATTCTTACTACTTACCCAAAAGTGTGCACAGTATTCATCCTTTTTTCCATATGTTGGACATTAATCAATCAGTTATAAAATATTTATTGAACACTTAGTAGGTTAAAACTCTAGCCTGTGCACTGAGCATATACTATGCAACATGACAGATCAGATATCTACCCTTACAGGGCATAGAAATATTTCCATTAGATGTGTATTATTATGTGATTTCATTCACCAAAAGAAATCAAGTGTGTCTTAAGCAAACATAGATATTCTACTACAAAAGGATTCACAGCAAGAAGTACACTGGATATTTACTGCAACCACCACTTTACTTGCTAAGACTAGGCGGCTAAAATGTAATTTGAATGTTTGGAGAGAAAAACTGAAGCATCTCCATCAGTAATTTCTCCTATTCCAAGTGAATGAAAAGAAAGTTGAAATCAATCAGAAGACATTAACATTGGTCTGAGTTCTATGTCCTTTTGTTACTATTTCGGCTACATCTATGCTAGTAGATCAAAACAAGTATATTAGGCAATTAATTACAAAATAATTTCATCTAAAGACAATGAAGCAACTACTACTGCATTTTCAGTACATATATATTCCACAACTTTAGAAATCACATTTTAAGCATGTCCTTGACAAATTACAGTGTTCCTGGAAAAATAGGTAGTAGGATTTAAAGATGATTGTATTTATGACTTCATAAACTATTTCTGTTAATTTAATTTTGAACTATTCAAGTTTTCTCTCTAAGGTGTTAATGTTGATAAGAAGTGACATTTGTTGAATGATGAAGCACGTAGATAATTGTCTATTGAAAGTTGTATTAATTCTGAAATCACAAGTAGCTGGAACCTAACTAAGAATCACAGAGGTTCTCTATTTAATACACACACCAGTGTGTTTACATGTGTGGAGAGAGAGAGAGGAGGACAGGGAGCAGGAAGAGGAGGAGGAGGAAGAGGAGAAGGAGGAGAGAGACCTAGAAGAAGGTGAAATCTGTATTTTCAGGTTTCAGGGTTTTTTAAAAAATTGTTTATTCAACATCCACTAGATGCCTTTACTATATGTTAGGCATTATCTCTGGTATCGTAAATTGTCTCTTTCACAGTCCTAGGAGGAAACAAATAAAATAAATGAATAATTTTAGGAGAGTCATACAGACTTTTTAAAGAATGTTCAGGGTATAAGAAAACCACAAGGGAAAGTCAAGTAGCATTGAACCAGGAAGAGTGAGAGAGCCTAGGCTCGTGGAGAGATGATGAAACACCACAAACAAAGCTGTCTAATGGAAGCTGTGACCTTTGGTTGATGAATGAAGCCAGCTGATGGTCTCCTCACAGGGAGCTGACTGAATGAATAAATAACTGACCTCAATCCTCTCTTTCTATTGTTCACCACTGTCTGAACCCCACCCATCTAGAATTCCAAAGGCAAAGGTCTCATTGATAGATTCCATTCAAGTCAAGCTACCAGGGCACAGAGCATCACCGCGAAGGATGAAAAATGCTTCTGAAAAAGGTAAACCCGTGATATTCAGTCCAGGGAAGAAACTGTGAAAAAAAACAGACGTGCGTAAAACAGAATTTTTTCTTTTGTAAATCTAGTGGAAGTAAGAGCTATGTTTTTCACTGTACACAGTTATATCCACCATACTTTTTGCACCGTAAATTTTAGAAACATAACGCGTATTTTTTAATGAATGTATGCATGAATAAGGGAGCAGTGGCAGCTATTGTTAAATTATTTAAAAGAAGAATATGGAATACTCTTGTTCTACTTTGCTCCAGAGAATTAAATTTATGACTAAAGGATTATACATAGAAGGAAGCTAAACAAAAGAAATACATTTTTAAAAACTAGAAATTGTCTGCTAAATAATGAAATGCCTTATTAGTGCTGAGCTTTCTGCCAATGAACTCATCCAAATAGAGATATGGTCTTTTGGAAAGGCTGGAGTAGAATGGAGACAGGAACTGAATAGGTTCTTGGACTGGCTGAACACTAATATCTCCACCATTTCTAAAATCCTTTCATTATGGGGCCCACAGGAGATATTTGTTTCAGTCTGAGTATCAAGAGAGCTGTGCTTCTCTTGAGCAACTGTTTGTTGTTAGCCCACAGGGACATTCTACATCTCTGTACAGATCTTTGCTTTGGCAGTCAGAAATTTTACAATCAAATTTGTGGTCCACTTTAGCAAATGTGTAGAATGTTTTATAACTCTTGTATTTGCATATTAACACTACCTCTAGCTTTATCTTATTTTTTATTTATGCATTGCATATCTAATCTATTTTTTCTTAAAGGTTATTTTCTAACTTATTTATATACCTTTAGGGGGAAAAGGCAGGATATAAACAAAATTTTTTATAATTCTGTTGTTTGAAAGTTCTAAATAAATCCAAAGAGAAAAATTAGGTAACTGACGATGTATTTAAATTCTCTTAAAAAACACATATAACAGGGATGTTTTTGCGTTGTGAATTTTACCGCATCCCTTCACCCTTTGGCAGGTAGATCTGTAAATTGCAGGGGAGCAGGGAGCTTCTGATAGATGTGCATCCTATAAAAGCAAACTCCTAAAAAAGAATTTTAGCTAACTTCTCCCTTTCGGTTTGAAATTGTTAAAAATATCTCTGATATTTGAGATCGTCTCATCAGAAATTTGAGTACAGGAAAAATACCAGTGAATTCCTAGGAGTAGTTAACTCACGTGGAGGATCGTTCTGAAGTACAGGACCAGGTTCAAGCTAGGGCCTCTACCATGGTGTGGTAAGGGTTGTACTCATATCATGTGGATGCAGTGGAAACCTTCTCCAGAACCAATAACTCTAGAGCTAGGAACTTTCATTCATGTTAATGACTGGGTTCGAGTGTGAAAAATAAATACATACATAAGCAAAATAATTTGGAGATGATCTACAAAATGGTATGCGTTGAGCACTTTTAAGCATAAGATGAATCTTCTCCTGCTTTCTCCTTACCTCCTACCCCTAAACAGAGAGAGACACCAGGGGACCTTCACCACAAGTAGGGAGAAAAAAAAAAAACACTGCCACTTTTCAAAGGGAACAGTATTTGGCAGCAACTGCTACTTTGCAATTCTCTCTCTGTTTGATGCTTGTAACTAGACCAGATTCTGCAAAAGATGTTTTGAAAGTAACCATAATTCAAAGAAGTGTGTGTGTGTGTGTATGTGTGTGTCTGAGTTCCTGGTTGGACTGATAGAACCTGCTAGGAATATTTATATCGATCAAGTTGAATTTTAGTTTCAAGTAGGAAAATAGTTTTTCATCTATATTGGCATTATTTGATCTCACAAAAGTCCTGTGAAATAAAAACAACAAAACACTTTTCTCTCACCAAAAAGCAGCTTCAGTGGGTTTATGCGACCTAAAGATGTTACACGGATATTAATTCAAGTCAGAGCTGGGATTCAAACCCAGGGGTTTGTCACAGCAAAGTTTTCACTCTAAAGATATATTAGTACTTCCAAGTGTGACCTATTTTCCACCAATATAGGATGCTATAAGAGACACATTATATTTAGAATAATGTAAAATAAAAGAGCCACGCTCCCTCTTTTATGGACAAAATATAAATTCTTGTAAATAAAGAAACATGTAAAAATAAAAATATTTCCCTGAAAAATCTATGGCTAAAATAAAAAGGTAAAGCTCCTTAGTTGACATCAGTAATTTTTAACAATTATAACTCTAATGAAAGTGACTACTGGAAATTTTGAAAACATCTATGTTTTAATCACATTTAGGTAGCCAAATTCTTATTTTTAATCCAAGATATTTGTGAAAAAAAACCCTGGGAATTCCGTTTTAGAAAATGCAAATAGTTTATCACACTCCTACGTTATTTCATTAATTCACAGAGCGACTGTCCTTGAAAATAAGTTAGCATATTAATTTTCAGTTGAAACATTTGCCAGTACACACTCTTTACACAGAGCAACAAAGATTTGAATGTACTCAGCATCACAATATTTGAATGTATCTTCAAAACAAAAGAATATGGATAAAACTCTGTAAATCACACATTATAAATATGAAAACTTTAAAATCACAGTCCGTAAAACATAGAACTTTGAGAACATTAAAGTGATTTAGCCAAAAGTATTATACAACTGGCACCAAATACTTGGACAACTGTAGACAATATTTCTTTACTATTTGGCTGTCCACGATGCTCCCGTAAACTCTTTCTAGAACAGGAAAATCTCACAAAAACCACTTTAGGACAGAATGAAAATAATTTCCAAATTCTTATTAGAAATGCTTAGTCACACTTTTTAAACACTCTCTCCATACATGAAGTTGATAAAAGTAGGAATGTTGTAGTTGATAAAGAAGTGAGGGAGCCAGAGCACCAACCATTTGTCAATTTAGACAGTCACCAAGAAACATAATTTGGAAGCCAATCATCTAATACAATGTTGGTGGTAAAAAAAAATGTGTGTAGTTCAACTGAATTGTGACACCTGGTTATAACTATATTGAATTGGTAACGTATTAAACCTGGGTTTACTACAACCTAATGTCAATGAACCTCCAGCATACTTTCCGCTTTCCTCAAAAACAAATTGCTGTATGTGATACCAGCTCATCACAAGGTTGATATAAGGGAAGCCATATAGTAGAAAAGAAACCGTATTGTAACTTTGCATGACCTCTGACTGAATAACTCAGCTGGATATGCACCCTCCAGGAGATCTACTTGCTCTGTACACTCTATGACCGTTGCTTGTGTATGTACCTCCCAGCTGCAATAAGACAATAACTTTGTTCTTTTGAATTCCTTAGGAATGTCATGACCCCCTTACAGAGAGTCTATGCTGATAGCCATTATAAATGACAACTGAGAGATCTGGTGTGGTGACTCCCAGTCTGTAACATCAGAGGGTCAACATTCCTAATCCCCTCCCCTATAACCCACTGGCCTATATAACTTCTTCAAGATTCTGTGCCCCCCTTACTTAGACAGTTCTTTAGGACACTTGTTGACCATCTTCCAATTTGCTAGCTTATTGCTTAATAAAATGCCCTTTCTTTGCCACCTTCTTGCCTCTTTATGATTGACTTTTGTCTTGCAGTGAGCAGATCATGCCCCTTTGTGAAGTAACTTTTGGAATTGCTGAAAGAATAAGGCAAAAAATTAAACACATACACGTATACAAGCATGCATACAAAGGCACAGATAATTCACTTGGATATACTACTGGGGAAGAACTCATTGAAATGTCTTCCATTGTTAAAAGTAATATTGCAAACACTACTACTTTCAGATTCATTGTTGCTGAATGTGGATATTTTCACCACTACAGGATAGGTCAGCTTGGGAAGCAATGGAGAGGGAAGGTAGGGGGCTGACTGATTAGGCTGAGCACACACTCTATTTCTGAACTACTCTTAGTCAAGAAGCTTCAGTGAGATAACTTTTATCTCTTAGCTTGGAACATGAGCCACACAATTCTTTGTGGAGATCATCTCAAATTGCATGTGACTAAATTTTAAGATTTGTACCCATTAGAGTCTTTCAAAATGAGGTAATCAAAATAATCTCTTTAAAAAGTTTTAAAAAGATAACTCAAGGGACCCACTGGGTAGCATGGTGGTTGAGTTTGCCTGCTTCACTTTGGCAGCCCAAGGTTCATCGATTTGGATCCTGGGCAAGGACTTACATACTGCTCATCAAGCCATGCTGTGGATGTGTCCCACATACAAAATAGAGGAAGATTGGCACAGATGTTAGCACAGGGCCAATCTTCCTCATCAAAAAAATAAACAAGAAAATAAATAAATAAAAAGATGACTCAAAACAAACAACTTTCCAAAGCTATGCAACAGAAATTTGCCAAAAGATCCTCTAATAATATTAGAAGTATTCTATTTTTTAAGTTTATTTTTCTTTTGATCCTCTAATAATATTAGAAGTATTCTATTTTTTAAGTTTATTTTTCTTTTTACTTTAAATATTAATGACATTCAAACAAAATTGCATTTTAATGTTTTGATTAGGTTTCATGTTAATAATTTATCATTAAATAAAATGTTCTTTATCTAAAAGTTTCTCTCTTTTGGGTATCAGTTCTCAGACAACTCACTCACTGATGAAATCTCATCCAATGATTCTCACTTTGCATCAGTGATCTTCAGCATTGCTGTTCTTGAGGTAATTCATTTGAAATATCCAGGAATTAAAGAAAGAATGAACTGAGTTCAGCTACATCATTTTCCACTGATGGAAAGAGAACTTTCATAAAAGGTTTTGATCATAGGGCTTAAAGCAAAAATCGATGGCTGTCTTATCTTCACATAAGTTTAAAAATTCTCAACATACAACTTCCCTTCCTGAAAAATCCTGTTTAAATAACATTTACCTAAGTACATTTCATTTCCCAAGCACAAATTGATTACGATTACATTATCTTTTCATTTCAGCTAAATGTTTAAAAGTTAGAAGAAGGACCATACTATCAATCAAAGCATCTTTTAGGTAGCTGTTACAGCCTGTGGTTCCTGTTCCCAGTTTCTCGAGTGCAGCAGTGCATTTAATTGGAATTTAGATATGCTAACATTCTGACTCCCATCAGAGTGCTTTGAATTCCTGACAGATGGTCTGTTGTATTAAAGTAGTCATCAATACAGGAAGTGCTAGTAGAAGAAAAAGATACTGAAAGTGAAGAATTGCAAATTACTAAGTGACCTATTCACATTAGAGATTTCCATGCCTTTCAAATGTTTAAAACCACTGACCTTGCAAGAGGTACTATGCACCAATGAGAAAACGATTTAGAAGGATTATGTTAGGAATTACTAGAATTTCTCATTGAAGTAAAAGTCAAATATATATGTCCATTAAAGCCAAAGAGAGGAAGACGGTAAAGCTTTTTAAATAATGCCCAATATAAATATTACAGATTAATTTATCTAATTGCTTGAGGGCAAAATCCTAATTTTTCAATTTATTCAGAGTAAAATAGTTAAAGTTCTACTAAGATCTTGTAGTCAAAATAGAAACATATTTCTTTTAGTCCTGTGACACACACACAAACACACACTGTTACTTCTATATTCAGACTTGTATAAGATAGGATGGTCTGATATGTTTGGTAACTGCATGAAAAACAAGGATGGATGTAGCATGACACAGCAAGAATGAGGCAGATAATGGAATACTGTGAAGGCTAACTCCATAAAGGTGGCCTGAAAAATAGGAACGGTGTAAATTGCAATTTAGGCAATCATTAGCACTAGTCTAGAACCAGCAACACCCAGAATGTGGTTATAATCATACGAATATTTTATAACAAGAAGGAGTTCACACAGAATTCCTGATCTGTTCCTAATTTTCTAAATTCTTAAGCAGGTTTCAATTAGGAGACATGTTCATGGACAGTAGTATTCCCACTTAACCACATGGGATAAAGTTCCAGCTCCAAGCCACCCTCCACCATACTTCTTAAGTTTCTTTACACTATTCCGCTTTTAAAGGAAGAGTGGAATACTTAAGTAAGAACAGAGGAGGTTGCTTGTATATTAAATGTATATGACAATATGATTGAGTAAAGAGGAACTTCAACCCAAGATAACATAAGCATACACAAGTTCTTCCTGAATTTATGTTCAAGGTCTAATTGGGACCAAAAGACTCTCAGAGAGAATGATAAGCATGTGTGTTTATCATATCAACAGATTAAAGATCATAAATTATAATTCTCTTAAAATACAGAAAAAATATTTAATTTAAAATATTCCAGATTAATTGAAGACAGTAAAACATTATACAACTAGCTAGTAAAAGAGATCTTAATTTCGTAAAGTCAATACAGAAAACATCATATTCGTAACAGACTTAGTATCTTTAAAGTTAAATAATACAAAAACTGCTATCATGACTGCTATCTAATGTTATGCTAAAAGGTCAAGCCAAAGTAAAATAACCCTTACTACGCTACTGGTATACTATTAACACTTTAAAATTCTGACAAAAAATTATAGAAGAAAAAAATATACATATTCACAATCATAACAACAGCTATAAAGTTTCCAGGAATAATTTTATAAGACTTATACTAGAATATAATAGAGAAAAGCATGAATATATTTCTAAAGGACACAATAAGAGATATAAGTAGTCCATGGAAGGATGCGCTAAGTATTGTACAGCAAATGATCCTCTGTATTTGCTACGATTGTGTTACCACACAAAGGGCACAATCTGCTTACCGTGAGACAAAAGCCAATCATCAAGAGGCAAGATGGTGGCAGAGAAAGGTCATTTTATTACAGTTTGCTAGCAAGAGGGAAGATGGCCGACTAATGTCCAAAAGAACCATCTTCAGGGGGGTACGGAATCTTGGAGCAGTTATAGAGGCCAGCGAGTTATAGGGGAAGGGTTAGGAACGTTGACACTCTGGTGTTAAAGACTGAGAGTTGCCACACCAGATCTTTCAGTTTCACTGATGATGGCTATCAGCATAAACTCTCTGTTTGGGGGGTCATCACATTCCTAAGGAACTCAAAAGAACGAAGTTATCGTCTTATTGCAGTTGGGAGGTATATGCACTAGCAGGGGTCATAAAATCTACAGAACAGGTGGATCTCCTGGAGGGTGCAAATCCAGCTGGGTTAGTTAGTCAGAGGTCATTCAAAATTACAGCATGGTCTCTGTTCGACAATATGATTTCCCTTATGTCAACCTTATGTTGAGCCAATTTCAATTGGACTTGATGGAATATGATATACATGTGTTTACAGTAACATAACAAAATCAGGGTTTATTTTACTCATTCAAAGCTTTTGGACAGAGCCTATACAGATTGATGAAGCTGCTCCATGAAGATACCAAGTCCCAGTTTCCTTCTATCTTTCTCTTGAATTAATTTTAACATAAGCATATTTCAAAGATAAACAGAATCCTCTTGAAGGAAGGTTGTGGGGCTATAAATGTAAGCTAGAAATCTCAATAAATCCAAATTTTTGTGTAATCAATTGAAGAACAGAATTCCCATCAACCGAGAAGGAGAGAATGCTGGGTAGTGGTTGGGTAGGTCAGGAGTTTATTTTGACACATCTATCAGTCAAAACTCAAGTCAGGAGATACATATACAAGTCTGGAAATGTCTATACCAGAGATGAAATTTGGAGGTCATGATTATACAGATGTCATTTAAAGTCATGGTGCAGAAATTCACTTCCAAGGAAATAAATGCAGATGGAAGGCAGGATCAAGCTCTGAGCCCTGGACTGTCCAACAACAGAAGGTCATACAGAATAGGAGAAACCAATACAAGTGTTTTAAAATGAGTACACTTGAATTAAGAGGAAAACTAAGAGAATACAGTGACCTGGAAAAGAAGTAAAAAGAATGAATTGAGGGCCTATGTCAAATGTTCCTGTGACATCACGCAAAAAATGAAGATTGAGAATTGACCACTGGTTTTAGTAACATTGATTTATTGGTATTTTGACAAGTTGTATGGTTTTTGTAATGTGATGAAGTTAGATTGATGTTGAGTTAGGCAGGAAGGAGGAAAGAATTAGTGCTTGTGAGATTACATAATTATTTTATTTTTGGAAGTGTGTTTTGTTGAAGGGGAATCAAGTAATCATAGCGGCATCTGGGCAGATTTTATATGTATATATATATATATATATGTATGCATATATATGTTCTTTAGTGAAAACAAAAGTCGTGACGTTTCAGAGGAAAAGAGTGTTGTTTGATTGTTTCCCTTTTGTAGATGGAAGGGGTTAGAATCTAGGGTCCATACAGAGGGCTTTGATTTTGATCAGAGCATAAATAATTTGTAGGTTAACAGCTACCAACAACATGCAAGTAGATGTAGTGGCATGAATCTTTGAATGGCTCCATTATGATTGTTGATGTTTATTCCAATTTCAACTTCCCTCCTGCCTTCCTAGCAAGGAAAAAAAATGAAGCAATGATAAGGAAGCAGTAGCACCTTTATCAAGAAAGTAGAATTATCCTAGATATTTTCAGTGGAATTTCATTTGCTAATCACTGACTACCACTTATCTGACACTGACAAATGTTTTGCTTTTTTGTTTTAGCTGAGTACATGATTGCACTGAACAAAATTATGGGTTTTTTGAAAAGGAATAAGAGAAGAATGGGATTTGTATAGGTAAGTGTCAGTGTCTTTTATCTTCCATGCATACCTCAATATAATCTTTCATAGAACTTGACAAGCTGGAATTAAACTCATGTAGACAAGAAAATTGCCGAAAAAACAAGAAAAGTTGGATAAAAAGATGACTACAAAAAGGAATTTTGATGTCTGGATAGTAAAGCATTAGCAAGCAATAGCAATTAAATGAGAAATGGTTCAGAAATAGACACTTTTATTAATGTGACAGATACAGTTCAGAAAGAAATTTAACTTATATTGTGACCAAGATAGCTGTAACATTCTCCTCAGCTTGACTAAACTTTAGACAAGTTTATTCTTGACTCTAGGCCCCTGATCTCTCTTTTCTCAGAAAACTTACATTAGAAAACTTACAAATGTAAAGTCTTTCTCTGCTTCTTTGAGACACAAATCTTCTCCCAGGCTTTTGTAAATTTTACAACCCAGGAATGCCTTCCTCAAGGACTTGCAAGCTCTCCCTCTGAAATGTAGTCATCAGGAAAGATAGAGTCCGTATCTCCCAGTCTGTGTGGGAGGATAAGAGCCTAATTTCAATAAGCACCAATTAGTAAACACATTGGCCTAATTATATTGACCAATCTCTCCCCTAATATCCTTCGGTTCTATTCCACTAGCTCACCCCAGTGCTTAAAAGCTCTGCTCCCTCTTGTTTCAGTGGAGATGAGTTCAATTTCTCCCCGTATTGCAATAGCTTGCCCACTATTCCAGTTGACTTGAATAAAGTCTCCCTTGCCTATTTAACTCGTACACTGCAATTTTTCTTTGAAAATGAAATTGGATGTGATAGAAGTGGTATCACCAGGCTGTGGGAAATGATTCTCTATTCATAAAATTGTATGAGAAGACTGGCTATCCAGTTGGGGAAAATAATTCTATTTCAAACTGTTTGCAAAAATGAAATCAAAGTAAGTTAAAAACATAAAAGTTTAAAAAATATAGTTATAAAAATATAGGACAATGTATACATTATTTTAATCTTGAAAATACTTTTTGTATGATTAATTTTTTCTAGGATCTAGAACAAGTGCTAGGAACTGAGAAACAAGATAGACATTATTCCTGCTCTCAATAAAACATAAAAGAGATTGATCAACTGACTAAAGAAAACTAACAAATCAACTAATACTTGTATACTTTAAAAAATATTTTACAAACAGAATAAATACAACTAAAAATCTAGAAGAAAATACAGCCAACAAATATGTAAAAGTTCTATACAGAATGCATTAAATAAATCTAGAAAACAAAAAGTAAAAGAAAAACATTCCCAAAGGAAGTTGAGCAAAATATGAATGGGTGGTTTGTGGAAATGCATCTTGGTTCCAAGATATATTAAAAAGAAGTCCATGCCTTTTAACTGAAAAATACAAACTAACAAACAAAAAGCAAAGAAAAATTTTACCCTTCAAATATCAAAATTAGCATTACATGGAAAAGTTTGGAAAAATTTTTAAAATTATCATAATATCTAATGTGAACCAAAAATATCACAGCAACATTGTGAGTGAAATTTTGCCTCATTCATGTAAAAACCCCATAATATAGCAATGTCACTTCTTAGTATATGACTCAAATGAGTGAATCAAACTAACCATCTTTGCACAAGAAAACATTGCAGTATTGTTTTTGGTAGAGAAAAAAAAAGAGTAATTTCGGCACTGAAAGAGTAAATGGTGTAATGGAATACAACATAGCAATGAAAAATATACCAGAATATATGGGCTAGAAAGAAAGGATTTACTTTAATATTGCAAAACAACAAATAGGAGAAATTTAATTGCTGGCACACGTTTAGAGTAGAACTCCACATATGAACATACATATGCACAAAACACCAATATATTTTTTCATGGAGCCTTTAAAATTTGAGAAATAGGCAGAGAGATAGAAATAGATCTAAATCAAATTCATAAATCTGATTACTTGCGTTTGGGAACCTGTTTAGTGAAGACTTTATCTTGTCTTCAACGTTTAAATTTGTACAAAGGGAATGTAGTTCGACATTATTAGGGAAGTAAAATAACTGAATAAAACATAAAATAATTTTTAGATGTGCCAGAAATAATAATGAAGTGTCAAAATATGATATCATGATAAAATTACTGGCTTCAAAGTAGAGTACTAGAAAATGTTTGAAGGTTCTCAAGAGAAATGCATATTTTTAAATCAATTCATATTCACATAAAGTATTAATTAAAGAATTGTTCTAAAAACCATTGATTACAGGAATATTTATCTTAATGCTTCATAGTATTTTGGTGCATGGCTTCTTGAACTCTTTGGCTTTGAAATTCCTGATAATTCCTGACTTCACTCTGCCATGCTCTCAGTGTGATCTAGAAAGTGATACTTACTATCTTCATGAGAAGACTGGGGTGATAAATCACTTCCACTTAATAGGGCTGTCATGCAGGTTAAATGCTTTCAACTACGTCAAAAACTCAGAAAGATGCCTGAGACATAGAAGTAATTCAATAAATGTTACCTGTTATTATCATTCCCTGAAAAAAAGTAACACAGAAGAAGAAACTGGCTATGCTCTGAAGGTACACTCAAAAGCAAGTTTATTTTGATGAAATCATAAGAATTGTTTTTAGGTTTTACCTGAGAGAAAAACTGACGTGGTTTAAAAAAAGTTACATTTGCTTTTCCCTTTGCGTATAATCTCTAAACATCGAAAATATTCTCTCTGCCTCCTACGATTCACCCTCCTACATCCTCGTGCTGAGCACCACACAAAATATGCTTCAGTGACTGATGCTCATCAACAATGGGGGCTGTTATTTCATTAGTTTGTTTTCTGGAATATTCTTTACTTTCCAAATCCTCTAACTACATGAAAAACAAACACAGAAAAAAGAAGTGGTTCAAACATTCTACTGAATGATTAATCCACAACTAAATTATTATTGTTTCCCAGTCAGCTAAACCTGAGAATAGTGAAATTATTTCTGACAGCAATTAAAAAACAAAACAAAACATTATTCTCTTAATGCATCCCTAGTCAATTCACTTGAAAAAGCCATAATATTATTCCAATGAGTCATGAAAACTTGTCTTTAAAAAATAAATTTGATCACAATAGTTTGATATTTTCCATTACCCAAGGTTTGGAATTTTAACTTAAATAAATTTCTATTCATCCCTAAAACTGACAATAATATAAATCAAATATTCTTCCAGGCAATATATGATCTAAACTTAGAGGTAATTTCTAAACTATACCTCAAAATGATAGTAATTACAAATATTTTAATTAAAATTAGTATGTAGAAAATTTAATGAAGAAAATGATTGTTGAATATTAGCTTTGCTTTTTAAATTGTTTCTCTGTCACTGTCCAAAATGGTAAAATAAGATGGTAATGTGTAATTCAGTAGGTTGTAAAAGATCTACTAATTGAAAAAGTACAGAGATATATTTTTCCCCAAATACAAGTTGGGTACTCCCTTTGCAGTTAAATGCTGAAAAGTGTCTGAATAGCATTTGCTATTTTCTTTCAAAATATGCTCATTTTACATATAATTTAGTCACACTGTTTAAACTTTGCATAGCAAATTGCACTATGTACATAATTCCCCTTTTCATTGTTTATAAAATGTTTAAAATCCATCCAATTTACTTCAGTTCTCTGCTAAAACTACAGCTCATTGTCTCAAATTCTTTCCTTTGAGTTTTATATTAGAAGTGCCTCTGTAGCAATTTAGCACTTATAAAACAGAAAGGCTTATAGGGAACTGACAACCCATTGCTGGAAATTATGTTCCATCTGTCACTTCAACAAATTTCAAGTGTTTCTCTTTTTCAATATTTTAATGCTATACAATTTAATTTAGGATGACTTCTTTAGATGACTCTCAAGGTCTCAGTAACTACGGAATCTGCTCTACAAGTAACAAGTAAAAAAAATAGGACCATTTTCCTTTTTATTTCAAATACTTTCATTAACTAGAGATTCCTTTCACAGTCTTGAAAAATAGATTTTTAACCATTTAAATAGGAAAAAACCCAAGAGATGGGCAATTAAATTTATGGGAAGGATTTAAAAGCTGAAGAAGGTATGACTTCAAAGACTGATGTTTTTAGGGAGCATGGGGTGGAGAAGAGTAGTCCAAATTATTCTGTTTTTTACAATAAATTACAAGAAAAATCATCTGTGAAAATTTTCTTACAAATTTTAAAACAGTAAAGAAGTCTTGACTTTTATATTATAGGTATATAATTACATTACACATTCCATAGTTTAAAGGAACATGTTAACTGAGAAAGGTGTAGAGACTTTTCCCCCAGCTTATACAGTTTAATCACAGTTGGGATCTGAGTGAATAAAATATAGTTCATTTCCCTTCTTTCTTTTTTCTTCTTACACTGAGACTTGCAAAATATTATTTCTTCAGCTAAGAATATCAAAAATTTATGTCACAAAATAAGAAATAATTTATTGAGATGTACCCATCCACATATGTTATGTCCCCTCTTTGCCTTGCTTGATAGATGAGATGATCATTGTGAAGAAAGGCAAAGATCTCTCTCTTGTGTGATGGAGCTAACCTCATCCATGTGGTGACTACTTCCCAAGCAATTATGAATTCAGCATATAAAATGGACATGGGCATAAATAGAATATTTGTTTGGAAAGATGTGATATTTCTAACATGAATGTACTTTACAACAGTTTATTTTACAAACGAGAAAGTCCAATATTAAGGGGTAGAATTTAAAAGGAGATGTCAGTCATTTTGATTGTAAATCTGAGGATTTTCTCCTAAAGTGACCTGCTGATATATTTTCTGAAGTTTATAAGTTTATTACATCAGATAAAGGCCAACAAAGACAAGCTACAATGCAAACACTCTCCATAAGGAAACAAAGGAAGCCATTATGAGCACTACAAATATAGCTCTAATTAATATATATGTTTGGTCACAGAGGTAGAACTTGAAATGAGAGAAAATATGGAACAATAAGGCTTTAATAGAATGTAGAGATTTTGAAGAATAATTATTGAAAGGTGAGCAGAAGTAACAAAGATATATTAAAGAAATTAGGGTCCTGAGATTGTAGGTCAAATTTGAGATTTTCTAGTGTGAAAAAAAAATTTAATCTACTACCTAATTTATTTCATCTAGGGCCTAAATTTTTTTATTTTAATTGTAGAAAGCATGCAATTAATTCTGCAAGTGAAGTAGATGATTTAGGGACTAACTTAACCCAAACAGTACAGTTTATTTATTCAAAGTAAGAGCTAGAGACTCACCTGGGATTCATATCCTGGTGCCTTGTCTTACTATATTATCTTGGGTAAGTTGGAAATACTCTCCACACTTCTGTTTCCTAATCTATTGAATGAGTATGATCTTAAGGTTGTTGTAATTCCACAAGCTCATCCATGTAAGACACTTAGAGTAGTGTTGGGCTTATCTTGAACACTCTATAAATGTTAGCTGTTTTCATAGACGTCCTATGCATACCTAGGAAGCTCCAAAAAGCAGTTGGAGTCATGTTCTGTTACTTCACTGAAATAACATCCTTGAAATTGGCAATATTTTTAGATCTATCTTTCTTCTATTCCTTCTCACTAACTTCAGTTTAGTACCATTACATCATGTCTAGAATATCATTAGGTTTAACCATATGAGAGTGCCAATATTTAAACATTTCTTATCCTCAGAAAGAACAGTTTAAAATGATTCAATATCTGAGTGACCCTTTACTTCTTCACTCTACCTTCGACTCCCTGCTTCCCTGTTCGATCTACCTATGGTGCTGCTGCCAAATTAATATTGTTAAAGCATAATTTTCGTGCTGTCATTTTTTTTTTTTTTTGAGGAAGATTAGCCCTGAGCTAACTACCACCAATCTTCCTCTTTTTGCTGAGGAAGCCTGGCCCTGAGCTAACATCCATGCCCATTTTCCTCTACTTTATATGTGGGATGCCTACCACAGCATGGCTTTTGCCAATCGGTGCCATGTCTGCACCCAGGATCTGACCTGGCGGAGCCTGGGCCACCGAGAAGCAGAACATGTGAACTTAACTGCTGGCCACCGGGCTGGCCCCTCATCCTGTCATTATTCTTCCAGAGGGCTCCCAGAGATGCTCAGGTGTCTACTGATATTTTAAAAATTCTTTGAATGTGGAACAAGATTCTCTATAATTTATCCTAAATTTAAATTTTCAAACATATCCCAAACTATTCTTGTTATTGTAATTCATGCTCCTTTTGCTCTGGGCAGCCCACTGTTCTTGATACATCTGGATCCTCCTTCGCTTTTTCCTCTGACTGCTGGCTTCTTAGGAAACTTTACTGATCTCAGGGACCCAATTCAAAGGAGAATGTTTTTGTTTTTTCAGTGAATTTGAATTGACGTTTTCTCCTCCCATGCAATCATTTCTGTGTTTTCCTTCCTCCCACTGACTTAACAGCAGATTTACTATTGCAAGTTGTGAGGAAAGAGACCAGGGACCGGGCCAGCCCGGTGGTGCAGAGGTTAAGTGCACAGGTTCTGCTTCTTGGTGGCCTGGGCTTCACTGGTTCGGATCCCTGGTGCCGACATGGCACCACTTGGCACACCATGCTGTGGTAGGCGTCCCACATATAAAGTAAAAGAAGATGGGCACGGATGTTAGCTCAGGGCCAGGCTTCCTCAGCAAAAAGAGGAGGATTGGCAGCAGTTGGCTCAGGGCTAATTGTCCTCAAAAAAAAGAGAAAAGAAAAAAAGAGAGATCAGGGAGACAAATATGCAAATAGCATCTTTGCCAAACATTTAGGAATGAACACTCTCAAAAACTTTTTCACTAAGATTTCTCAAAATCTTGTCACCTAGGATGCACTTGAGTCCATTTAGCCTCTCGACGATTCCCAACCATTGTATCAGCTTAATAGATAACACAGATATTAATATAAATCCTGTACATCAACTGTCTAAATAAAACATATATTTTTCCTGTGACAAAAGGATTCTTAGATTTTACTTGGTGAATTGATACATACAGAAGGAAATGAAGACTATTACTAACCATGACAGTTCTCACATGCATAATAACTGTCTGAGGCAGCCAGATCAGATACCCGCTTCTTACATTAGGTTCCTTCTATTCTACAACACTAATTCTATTACCATCACTCTTTTTAGCCTTGCTAGTGCTCTGTTCTCTGAATATGCTAATGTTGTTTTTAACTTCAGAAATTTTGCTTTTCACAGTCTTCTATTTCAAACCTCTTTCTATGACGTAAAAATCTTGCCCACTTTTAAGGTCGATAAATGATAATTTCTTTTGAAATCTTTGATAAGCAATGGAACATAGTGTAAGGGGCACATTTTTTCCCCCTATTTTCCTGGAACAGTCCTTGTTCCCATCTATCACCCAAGAGTGTTTATTAGTAGCGTTCCCTTTCACACTCAAAAATTTCCTGTTTAGGATGGCATATAATGACAATGAATAAAGTAATACTGAAGTTTCAGTAACATTTGCTATTCAGGGGAATTTGCATAAATTTTAAATTCCCATAATCTCATTATTCTTGAATATGGTTAAATGATGTGATTTTTTAAATTATTAGTTAACGATTAACTTTTCACTTATATAGAAGTGAATCTGTCTTTGAAACTATTCTCTCTTGCTTTGTAATTCCAGGTCATAAATCTCATACTGCACGTCATTGCAAACTATTAAAAATATTTTAAAAATTCTTAATTTATAGAATGTAATATCTTCCATGCCTTTCAGAATTTATCACTTCAGAGTACAACAAGAGGTATGTGACTAATTGAAAATATTATTAAATATAATAGTAAGTTAAGACATGTTTTAAAGACTGTTTTTGTTTTTACTATGTATAATTACTAACTAATAATAAAATGGAGATTGTAGGGGATGCAAAAATGTTAGAAAGCCAACTCCAATTGTGCTTTCTATTTAAAAAAAAAAAATTATCTAATAAGGAAAACACACTCTAGTTGACCAAAGCTCAAAACCTTTGGGTGATAATCATTATATATGGCATAAAACGGAAGCCAAATAGCCTTTCTAATTCTGCCGAAGCATTTGCTTTATGAAATGAATCCTGGGTACTTTTGCCTTCCCAACATCCATTCTTCAACTTTCTAGAAATAGCATCACAAAATTACTTTGGAAAATAAGACTTCTCAAATAGATGCAATCTTGCTAGTGCAACAATTAAATGCCTTTCTGCTTCTGTTTGACTCTAGATAGGTCAGTAATGCAGTTTCTCACTGAAATTTAAGTTTTGAGCAATAACACAAAGAAAGGAAATGGATGACTGTGTAAGCTCTAAAGAATTTCTCCACTAGTACTTGTTAATTAGACCCTGAAGATGCCCTGGTTCTTGCCATTTCTGATATAATGATCCTCAAATTATTCTTAAAGTTTTTGATATATTATATATTCTTTCAATAAATTGATCACTTTCTTGTGTTAATAGAGTACATTTCCTCTTGCTTGTCACTGAAGAATCCAAATGAATATGCTATATAGAGATGTTTATCATCTGGCAAAACAGACTGATAGGTGATTTCACACATTGCCTTTATATTCTAACGGTCAATTAGACAATTTAGGAAGTAATCCAGAGAGGCTGTTTTATGTGGTAGTTAAGAGCATGGGCTCAAGCCAGACTGTCTGATTTTGAATCGTGATTAACCACTTACCAACTGTATGATTTGAGCCTCACAGTCAGTGGCTCAATTTCCTCAAATTTATGATGAGGATCTTGTGAGGAATAAGTTTCCCAGCAGATTTGAAGCTCTTTAAAGAGGGCTTGAACAATTGTATCTAGCCAGTAACCAGTAATTGTCTTTGTTTTTGAATCCTTGTACAGAGTGGAAGCCTAGGATGTTTCTGTGACCTGTTTGGATAGGGTCATACTGATCTAGCCATAGAAGGTAAATCCTAGACCTTCAGAGAAGCAAAGGTAATGATCCAGCCCTGGTGCTTCTTCGTTCCTAACCTGCAGCAACAATGCTGACTACCACCAGCTGCAGATTACCAAATGTAAACAAAAATTGTGAGAAAGTCTAGACAATATGACTAAGAATCATAACTCTTATGATTATGATGATCTCTTATGAGATGTTTTATGAGTATGATTATCCCTTATGATTAGGATTATAACTCCCCATAGAGTTCTTTAGGAAGAGTTTGACAATTATGGAAGTAGCAGAAAGCATTTCTTTTGAAACACATAGATATGTTTTATTCTTATAATTTCCAACAGTACATCTGAGGCAAAAACCCCCATATTTAAATTTCTCCTTAAGAGTGTTGCAATTCTATTTCATTTGAGACCAAGATGCAAAATACATTTGTATGTTTCCTAATCATGCTTTTCATAGGAAGTAAAAAGCTTCCGCTTAATGAAAAAATTCCAAAGTAATAATATTACAAAATTGTGATATTGAGTAATATCTTATATTCTGCTAAATTAGAATTATTCGTTGTTCATGTGTTTGCATGGAGAGTAGGTGAACTCTAACTACTTTAAATACACCCGAAAGAAGCATGTGTTAAAATTCATTGCAAGGATAATGTAAGTGACAGATTCTAATCAAAATTTCTGTATTGTTAGTGTGATAAATTAAAAAGTCTTCAACACCATTTGTTGTGTTCTTTTTATCTCAACATAATTTTATTTTTAAGCTTGAGAAATTAACATTGTTGTTTAATGGAAATTAAATTACATTCAAGATTCAAATCTATGGAGTTAGCTATAGCAGTAGCAGTGTTTGTTCAAGAGTGCTTGGAGAGATTTCTGTTTCTCGCCATGAAGAACTATCTTGCATTTGACCAAACTTCCTTCCTTCTGAAAACAACAAGATATGCTGCATCAAATGTATATATTATATATATATATATACGCTTATATATTATATATATACATGCTTATATATATATATATATGTTTGAAATTATTTGAGAAGCATGAAGAAACTAGGTAAGATTTGAGAATGAAAGTACAAAGAGGGAAGCAGTAAAGTCAGAGCCACTTTTCATCTTGAAGCAAAACACAAGTGATGGCTAAGAATCTGAGGACCTGATTACAATGCTTTGCAGTTACCCTCAATAGGGAGACAAAATGTGGAGTTCTTGTTGCACCAACATGAAGAATCCATAGGCTCCACCCTAGGCTTTCTGTTGTGATTTGCAGGGCTAAGGGCTAGAAATAATGGCAACTGGAAATGGATCTGGTCTTATAAATAATGATCTCCAGACTCAAATTAACTTAATCTCTGAATGGACTATTATTTTTCCCCAGCCTAAGTAGCTGTGTGATTCTGACAAGCTAAGGAAAGCTTTCAGCAATCTCAGGAGGTTCAGGTGACAAAAACTGGGATTCATGAAAATTGCACTTTCAGCTGTGACAAAAGAGCTAGTATCAGATAAACTATCCAGCCAAAACTACTATGAAACCTGGATTAACTATAGGAAACAACTCTTTGAGGGTTCCAGAGAAAAAAACAAGCCATTTATGATTTAAGGCTCTAAAAATTCCATAGAGAAGAGTGGAGCATTGCAATGAACTCCACATCTTGCTCCACATTTTCTATCAAAGTTTTGCCAACGTGTAGCTTAGAGAATAGAGACCAGTGAGAAAGTGATAACTGAGATGTGCCACAATCTTATAGAGGGTTGAAAAATTAGTTGGAGTTCAGAGCTCCTAAAGGAACTAGGACTTGAAGGAGGACTCCAGAAAAGTGTGACTAAAATTTGGAATGCAATTTCATTTTCATTACTTCCTTAACTCCTATGCTAGAGATGTGTAAAACAAGACTCTAAGGGCATAAGCAAACAGAAGCATCTTGGAGGCTAAATCCTGAGCAAAGATTTTTGCAGTCTTGCCATTCTGAGAAGGCAGAGTTTGGAGTTCACAGATGGATAAGTTGCATGATCCCTGGTAATTCCAGAAACTTTCTTTCAGATAAGAACCAAGAAAGGCTAACTTCTGTAAGAAAAGAGTGTCCTAGAGGTAGGAAACAATAATAATCCATCTTAACAAAGCATTAAAATCCATGCTCAACATCATCATGATGATTTTCCAATATTCGATAATTATACTAGAACTTAGAATTAATACATTTTTATACAGAAAATACAATTTTCAATTAAAGCACACTAGAAATGCTAAGAAGTGAGACTAAGTGATGGAAAACAAAAGAAATAGATAATCAAAACAAGACACAAAACAAAAAAACAGCAACAACCAGAAACAACCACAGCCATCTAAATATTGGATATATCAGAGAGTCTCTAAAATAACTGAGAAAAATATTCAAAGAAATACAGTGAATGGAGAAGTTCATGAGATAATGAAAATCTATATGAAAGAGTCAAATGGAAAATCTAGAACTGAAAATATAAGTAAAATTAGGAACGGTGGTTACCAACTGAGAGGAGTTGGGAGAAATGGGGAGATGTTGGTCAAAGGGTACAATGTTGTAGTTATGTTGGATGAATGTCTGAAGATCTAATGCTGATGACTAATGTGACTATACTTAATAATACTGTATTGAATACTGGAAATTTGCTAGGAAAGTAGATTTTGGGTGCACTCATCACACACAAAAAATGGTAACTATGTGAGGAGGAAGATATGCCAATTAGCTTGACTATAGTAATCACTTCCCTATGCACATGTACATCAAATTATCATGTTGTCCATCTTAAATATATGCAATTTTTGTATAAAAATTTAAAAACATAATGTAATACATTGATTTAACAGCAGATTTGACACAGAAGAGAGGATTGGTGAAACTAGTCATTAGACTATATTAAAACTGAAGTATAGAGAGAAAAAAAAAGTAAAAATGCAGAAAAAATTAGATGTAATACACAGTGTTAACAAAGGTCTAATGTTCATATAATTGGAATCCCAGTACAGACAGCACTGAGAGTGGCTCAAAAGCATTATCAGAAAAGAATAAAACGTGAAAAAAATCTTAAAACTAATTTCCAAAGTTCAGTGAAACTCTAACAGGAAAAATATGAAGAAAATGATGACAGAACATTGATAAAATCAAGGGTATAGAAAAATAGAGCACAAATAATGCTGACAATTAGCTTAACAGCAGAAATGATGAAAGCCAAGAGAAAAATGAAATATCTTTAAAGGGCTGATAAAACAAACAAAGAAAAAATCTTCACAGCTTGAAGTCTGTAGTCCGGAAAAATATTCTTTCAAAGATAAATGATGGGATTTAACACAAACTAAAAATGGTAGAAATGATTTCCAGGAGAACTCCATTAAAAATGAAAATTAACCATATTTCTTTAGAGAGAAAGAAAATGAGCCCATATCAAAACACTAATTCAGCTAAGTATAAAGAGTTCCGTAAGTTGTAATTGTGGGTAATTCTAAATAAATATTGACTGTTTAAATCAATAATAATTTTTATTCATATTGACAACACATCCACAATTTAACTACACGACAACAGTAGAGCAAAGAATGATACATATTAATTGACTTACGTGTATTGGAAAGACTACATTTTGGAAAAAGAAATAAACATAATTCTAAGGAAGATTTTCATAAGTTCTCTATGAGCATTGTGAATCTAGAACAAATAAAAAGAATAAAACAAATGTATAACTAACAAACAAATGAAGAGATTGTTCAATAAAAATATGCTGAACTAATCTATAAGAAGACAAGAAGAAAAAGAAAACAGAACAGGTGGGACAAACAAATAGTGGATGATAGACTTAAAACTAAATAGAACAGCAATTTCAGTAAATGTGAATAGACTAAATACGCCAACTGAAAAAGTTTTAGAATGGAGGCAATAAAACAAATAAAAACAAAACATCGATGCTACTTTTAAGAGACTCTAAATAAAGTACCAAAAAGATTAAGCGAAAAGATGCCAGCCTCTGTAATAGTCTCCTCGTCAAGGATTTCAAATTCTTACTTACCAAATACAATTGATAACGGATACCTGAAAGAAGGTTGGCGGCTCCTGCCCTTCATCCCATGATTAGTACCACGAAAATACGACCTGGTGCAGTATTACAAAAGCACCAGTCCTCTAAACGTAGCTGTTTTCCGAGAAAAATCCCTTACAGAAGATATTCATTGTTAAAGATATTGGATGTAAATCCATATTTAAACACTCTTCATCGTGAATTGAAACTTGAGGCCTAATTTCTCATCTGAGCGCATCATATCATCATCGGTTAAGCCTCATAATACAGCTGGTGATAAGTTTAGTTAGGTAGAGGAGTGTTTTGAAAGTTGCCATTTTCTCATTTTAAGCTGTCCATTGCATTATTAGGATTGCTTTCAATGTGTGGTTCTTTTTGTAGTAATTCTTCAAAACCACTTGCACTTCTTGTGATTCCTATTTTTTAAACATATTCATACTACAATTAATACAAGTAGGCACAAGGAAGCTGCAATATCTCACAATATCTTGACTTAGAATACAGAAAATTTGTAATATGCAGAGTATGAAAATTAAAGGTGATTAATAATTACAAAGTTCCTTAAAAAAGATGTTAAAGATCATGAATGGATTAAAAGAATGTTAATGGATTATTTAACATAAGATCAAATAAATAAGAAGGGAAAGAAAATAGAAGTGGAGTATATGAAATACTGAGAACATGGCCTCTTTCTTATTCAGTATGCTCATTTTACTGTTAGATGAACATGCTATCAAAACTCAGGGTCACAACTTACCAGCTCTGTGATTTGAGGAAGGTTCTTACCCTTCATTCTTTTAGTTTCTTCATCTATACGTTTAGAACAGTAATACATCACTTACTCACGAAAAGTATGTAAAAGAACGTTTGTAAATCTCTGAACAGAATGCCTGTCATATAGTAGGTGCTGAAAAAGTTTGCATTCTCTCTCCCCAGCCTCCTCTTGCTAATATTACTGTAATTAGGTAATTATCTCTGAGCTATTGGCATGTGAATGATGTCTTATTCTTTTGTGATTTTCAAGAAAAATACTAGATCTGAAAATCAAATGAGTAATCAAGCGCCAGCCAGCCCTGGTGGTCTAGAAGTTAAGATTCAGCATGCCCACTGCTGTGGCCTGGTCAGTTTCCTGGTCAAGGAACCATACCACCTGTCAGTTGTCATACTGTGGCAACTGCTTGTTGCTGTGATGCTGAAAGCTACATGACCAGTATTTCAAATACCAGCAGGGTCACCCATGGTAGACAGCTTTCAGGGAAGCTTTCAGGCTAAGACAGACTAAGAGTGAGCACCTGGCCACACACTTCCAAATAAATTGACCGTGAAAACCCTATGAATAGCAACTGAACATTGTCTGATATAGTGCTGGAAGGTGAGGGGATGGCACAAATAGACGGGGCAAGGTTCCTCTCTGCTATCCACAGGGTCACTGGGAGGTGAAATCTACTCAACGGCACTAACAATAACAATCAAGCACTAGATGTTTTATGAAGGAATGAAGAAGTGAATATGTTAATTGCAGACTAAAGCGTTCTTGAAGCAGAGATGCAGCGATATGATTTAAAGCATAAAAATTCTATTTGTTACTTTCTTTTAAGCAAGAAGGACATAAAATTTATAGATAACTCTTTTGGAGTAGGGTAATTGTAAGCGACGGAGTGCAAGTTAATTTTTATAATCCTACAAACTTCAAAAGCCAGGAATATAAAGAGAAAATGATGAAGCAGAAAAAAATCTGATTGCTTTCTATGAATTTGTAACTATAAAACAGTCAAATAAATTCCTTTTATATTCCATCTTACTCCAGTCCCTTTGTCGGTACATTTCTACCACTTTAGCCACAAATATAACAGTTATTATCAATTACGAATTCAATAACCATTAATTAATTTACCATGGACTTATCATCCTCTTTACTCTGCTTTCTTGTTACTAATACATTATTTCCTAATGCACTTACAGCTAAATTGCAAGGTCTCTTGACATAAAGATGCCCTTTAATGGCTTTTCCTTGCTGCTCCCATAGATGTTACTATTGGTTTTATATGGTTAAAAAATTGTTTTAAGAAAATTTCTAAAATATTAATGAATAAACTCTAGATATAATTGTATAAACATTTGAAATTAATTTCATACACAATAAACCAAAAATAGCATTTTTCTTTTAGAACAAATGGTATTAGTAATGTGCTCATTTATTTACTGATACAAAATGAAAATATAGTACTATAAATTTATTTTTGGTATTATTACACTTAACTTTGTGCCCTAGTGCAAACCAAATAATACTAAATATTATATTGCTGTATCAAATATGTTTCGTATATGTATGCATATCAGTTCTACAAAATTCCTTTAAAAATATAGTCATATTCCTGTTACAAAAGCTGAAATAAAAAACTAAATACCTAGTAGACTAATAATTAATGCTATTTATCATTGTATTTCAAATTCTTACAGTGAAAATTAATTTCCGTACAATATTTTGCTATTACTCTTTTCTTCCCCTTTTATCCCTTTGTAACAGAAGTAGACTCCAGTAATAGCTAGACAATGACTTCATAAGCATCAATTCCACAGGCCAAAGCAGTTTGAGCCATGTTTGCTGAAGGAAAAGTGAATTTGGTCTAATCAGAATAATTAAAAGGTAAATTCAAAGCTCATGGAGCACGACTTGCCTTATATTAAAAACATGAAGAAAGAAGGAAGTCAGTCAATATGGCCACAAACTCGCCATCTAGCTACCCTTGTGTTCTTCACCTGGGTCAGCTCCTCTCATCTTCGTGCTAACACTGCTGGGACTAGAAGTGCGGTCATTCTCTCATCTGTGATCTGCAACCAGTGCCACGTCTGTCTTGCCTAGGAATGGTGGCAGAGAATGTTTAATCCTGTTTAGGACATTTCAAAGTTTTGGATTTGGTAAGCAGCGCTATATTATTGTGCCCTGCAAACAACTGCTTTTCTTCCCAAGTGTTCCAATACATTCAATTGATTTTTTTTGTATGCGCCTCTGAATTAAAAATCTGATACCTGACAAGTTGTTTCTTTCTGATTCTTTTCTCTCTTGCTATCCATGGCTGTTGTCACAACTTGAACTCTATTTGTAATATTTATTTCTCTAGCTACTTCTGTTGCTTTGACTATTACCCTGGATGATGCTTTTATATGCCCCAAATCATCCATATCCCTTACTCTGCATACTTTAAGGTTCTGAAGTTATATATCCTTCTTATGTTGTAAATAAGGAATATTTTAAATGGTATAATATTTAAGGAACAATTACCTTTGAAACTGTTTTACGTGTTTATGGTCTAGGGTATATTAGAATTTTTGTCCTTTAAGAGAATGGCATTTCTGTCATTTTCCCTTTCTTATCACACTTCTGGGTTTTTCTCAGAAATTCAAAAAATTTATTTTATATGTTCAAAGTTGTTAAACATTTTTATTTAGTAATGAGGAGAATAATAATTAGAAGCATTATTTTCTGAATTATTTGTGTGATTAAGGAAAACAATAACGACAATATTGCAGGATATACACAGTGTAATTTATTGAAAATTAATTATTTTAATTAGTAGCTAATTAATGATTTATTCCTTAAACTTTGATTACTTTTCTTGTTAAAAAATATATTATTAGAACTACTTGAAAAGGACAATAAGATGGCATAAATGTATTCCATCCCACTCATTCAGGGAAGGCTACCATTAATCTTTTTTAAAAATATGCTTCAATGCCATTCTATGCCTAAGTGTTTGTGTATGTGTGCTTAGTGCTCGATGTAACAGCAAACTCTTAGACAGTGCTTACTGAATTCTTAGGACAGGCACTGTTCTAAGTGGATTAGATATATTGGTATCCATCATTCTGCCCATTTCATAAGTGGAAACTGTGATACAGAATGTTTAAGAACTTGCTTGAAGTTTGTTAGTGAGAAAAAGACCAGTGTTTAAAATTGGGCATAATGCACACAAAGTTCTTGCCATTAAATACAATTCTGTCTCTCACTCAGACATGTCATTGTCATTATTTTTTAAAATAACATTACACTCTAGATAATGTTTTATAACTAACCACAATTTAGTCAATCATTTCCCTATTGTTAGACATGTAAATCATTCCAAATTATTTTATCATCGAATATTTAGGTTATTTTCAACTTCTTAGTATTGCTCAAAATTCAGGTAAAAAATAAATTATTTAAGAAGAGAGAAGGGAATCAAAATATTAAAAATTATATCTAATACGGAAACATCCTTAATATTTACAAAAGGAAGCGACATTTTCCCAAGTTAAAAACAATTAAAATATAAGGAAAGAAAGATGAATTTTTGACCAACATGCCATTTCAACAAAGTTGTTGACTTATTCACCAAATTTATGCAAAATTACTATAAATCAAGTAATTTCCCTCTCTGCAAAAAACTGGTTTTAAAATACAGAGTCACTTTCATTTATGTCATGCTGTATCCTACATAATACTTCACATGGGGTATACATTCTGACAAATGTAAAATTCACCAAGGAGATATTATAAACTCCACTTTCAGATCGGAATGAAGGATGCAGTGGAGATATATTTTGCTCCATGGCATATGAATAGTCAATGATGAGATCGGCAATGCAATGATGTCTTCCTGACATCTTACTAAGTCTGCTCTCATATAAAACCAGTCTAATATGTAGTAATACAAATGAGAACTATTTAAGAATAGCTAAAGCAGAGACATTGAGTCCAATCTTTAGAAAAAAAAATAGAGACAACAATTTGTGTGGACATATTAGAGGAGGACCAATTGTATTGTAAGAATGACTTTCATGTATTTGTAATAAAAGTATAACAACAAAAGCAACAATAATATGAGCTAACCTTCATTGAACAAGTAACAAGTATCAGATTTTCTTTTAAAAAATTTGTATATATTAACTCACTTATTCAATAGTACAAATGCCTTGTTTGAATTGAAAATTACTAACAAAGATGTCCCGGAAGTCTCATGGATGGCTGAATTAAGACAACTGTGGGTTAAAAATGTGTGCTCTCACATATAACAATTGAATATTGACTAAACAATGTGATAGTCTTCCATATAGGTGCTCTCAATAATAAGAAGTTTAATAATCAAGGGAATTACCTTAGGGAGACAAGGAAAATAACATATGGTGGCACAGAAGGACTGCATCATATATCATGGCCAAGGAGGCCGATGAGGGCACTTATTTGTACATTTTGATGTCAGAGATATGTGTCAATAATTTGGATATTGTGCAAGTAAGAATTCTTACTATTAACTAAATGGACGTACAATCAATTATACTCTTGCCGCACCACAACACTCAGTGATCCTTTTCAAACCTAAGACATATCTTGTCCCTCCAATGGCTTCGCATTTCACTAAAAGTAAAATCCTAATTCCTTAAAATGGCCTACAAGGTGCCATAAAAACTGACATCTCCTTTTACTACTCTTTCTCTTGCTTGCTATGTTGGTCATTGTGGTCCTGCTAGTCTTCAAATGTGAAAAACATTCTTATCCTGGGATCTTTTCTTTAACTGTCTCTCTGTTGGGAAGCCTATAATTCCAGATATCTGCTTATCCACTTGACAAACTTCCAGATTTCCTCCCCTTCTTCAATCTTTGCTCAGATGCCAATTTTTCCACAGGGCTTAGTCTAGCTATCTTATAGAGCCCTCACAAGTCCATAGCCTAGAACTACTGAAATTCTTTTCCTTCTTTCTTTCTCTCTCCCTAGATAGGCAGATGATAGATAGATGTAGTAGACATAACTATAGATATAGACATAGATATAAATATCTCCACATTGTCTTCTTGTGAGAAGCAAGGTGCATATAATTACCTCAGTTGAGATGAAAACTGGAATGATTGCTAATAGACCAGGATTTCCCAGAGGTATGATCAATAAAAGCCAACCAAGCTGCTAGATAGCTTATGTAATTTTAAAAACTTGACAGCTAGGAAGAAGAAATCTGATATTAGCCATCATAATGGAAATTCAGTCCATCACATACTTCCCACATCAGAACCCATTCACAGACCCAGAGCCCAGTATTTGAAGGATAAATATTACCTTGAGGAAGGACCCTATGACTCCACTTACAGCTATGCATTAATTATTTCTCTGATCCTTTTCAAAGAGACTGGCAATGATTTTCCAAGGCAAGTATATACTTGGAAAAGGACATATCCTGACTTTTTAAGAAGGCATACTCTTAGGTATGAAGCCAGTAAATACTAATGCCTTGTAACTCAAAACACTATTGTGGTCAAAATTAGATTGGGAACTAATGAATATCATAAGATAAATGAAGTTTTCACAAGGTGTCTAAAAGTTTCCTGTGTTTATTTTCCTAGTTCATTAATGTATAAATGAACAGATATAGTTACCAGTAGGTAAAACCCTAATATTTGTTCCCAATCTAGAAAATACAGATAATTGTGGTAGGAAGATCCACTGGAAGCCCATAAGACTGCTAATAATGCCATGAGAGTAAATAAAAATCAGCGGTGCATTACAAAGGGAATTGCAGAGGTAAATGTCACCAATGAAGACGTGAAATTTGCAAAGCTTGTTGTCCAATCACATCTCTGTACTTGTCAGGGCTCTATAAATCCAGCTGTATCATAACATATGACTGCATACTACCTTGGACTTAATCAAGTTGTAGTCTCAAATTCTGCTGCTCTGGAGGATATAATATACTTACTGGAGCAATTAAGCAAATCTCTGGCACCGGATATATGGATATTTCTTTGGCCAATACTTTTATCTCTATACCTATCATTAAGAAAGATCAAAATGACTTGGCTTTTATGTGACAAAGCCAGCAGTATACTTTGACTCCCTTAAATCAGGACTGTCAGCAGTCCAGCTCTCTGCACTAATGTAGTTCACAGGGACCTTGATCATATTATCATTCTATATATCTTACAATGTTGAACTGAAATAATAACATTGTATTAACTGGACCTCACATTAATTATACAACATCAACTGGTAATTAAGAACTTGTAATTAAGCAAGGCACTTTAATGGAAATATGTGGGCCAGAGATTGGAAAATAAATCAATGCTGATTAGGAGATCTGCCATTTGGTGAAGTTTTTAGAAGTCAAATTATCAGTAGCATATCTTGAGATCCCTGCTTAGGTAAAAAGCTGGAGTAGCACATCTTGAGATCCCTGCTTAGGTAAAAAACTGCTGAATCTTGTACATCCTACCACTAAGAACAATACACAACACTTGAGCTTCCTTACCTTTCAGAGATATCACATACAAATTTTGGATGTACTAGTACGATTTATTATTGAGTTATCTGGAAGGTTAAAGTTTTGAATGTGGCCTAGGGCAAGAAATGACTCTATAGCAGGTCCAGGCTACACTATAAGTCACTCTGCTCTTTGAGCCTTATGATCCCACACATGTGATTGAGCTAACAGTATCTGTAGGTAAGGTATTATGTGATATTTCCCAATAAAAGAGGTAAAGTTCAGAACTTGTATTAGTTATCTACTGCTGTGTAAAAAATAACCTCAAATATTTGTGCTTTAACTAACAAACTATTTTCTTATAGCTTTCATGAGTCAAAAATCTGGCCATGGCTTTGCCAGATATCTGTTTCAAGCTCTCTCACAAGGCTCTAGCCACGGATGGAGTATCCTTTGAAGGCTCAAGTAGAAAAAGACATTCTAGCTTATTCTCATGGCTCTTCTCAGCATTCTCTTTCTTATGGGTTGTTGGACTGAGGGCCTCAATTCCTAACTAGCTGTTAGCCAGGGACCTGCTTTGTCACTTGGATCTCTCCATAGGGCAATTCTCAACAAGGTAGATAATGTCTACACAGACCAAGTGAGAAATAGAGTGAGAAAGAGCATACAAGATGGAAGCCAGAATCTCTTTGCAACCTAATCTCAGAAGTTATATCCCATAACCTTTACGTAGTGTATTCATTATAAATGGGTCACAAGATCCAGCCCACACTCAAGCGGATGGCATTAGACAATGGTGGGAATATCAGGAGACAGAACTCATTCATGACCAACTGGGAAAATGCTTATCACATATATTTTAGAGTTTTGGAACAAGGTTGTCATGACTTCTGCAGTAAAGAAATACTTTCTGTTGAAAAACACATATGGTATGCCAGAATGTCACAAGTACAGTTTGATGAGATAATAGTGGGATATTAAGTGATCAAGCATCCAGAGGTGCTTATTAGGAATTAGATGTTTTCTGACTTACTCTTTCAGAAGGCTGAATGGTACGTTAAGGACTAGGATCAAGCAGATCCAGAAGGTGATACCTCTGCCACAAGTAGCATCTGAACATTAGCTCTATCTATTAGAACAGCATCCTACATAGCATTAGCTTTGACCAAAGGTCTCATTTAACAGAAATGAGATCATAGAAATCCAATTTTCTTGTATTTCTTGTAGCTAATCACACAGAAATAACCACCCTGATATAAAGTGGGTCACACTTTTGAACACTCAGCTAAGGATCTCTGCACTGTGGTGGCCTTGCCCTCTAGGATGCAGCATTTGACGCTGCATGTGCTTCATATGCATACTAAGTTTCCCCAAAGCAAACTTCATCAAAACACTGATGGAGCCTGGTGAATAAACACACCGCCTTGGTTGGGATAACTATGACCTGTGATCTGAGTTTTATATTGTTTTCCAGAAAATCCCAGAAGGATTAACCAACAAGTCATGCTTAAGGGTGGTTGACTTGATAACATGTCTATCATCGACTGATTTCCCTTCTCTATCTAACTTTACACTCCCTAACTAGTTCTCGAACCTTTAAAATAAATTACTTGCAATTGCAACTTTGTCTTGAGGTGTGCATCAGTGAGAATTCAAACCAAGGTAAATGACATTTGGTGTTCTGAGTGGCTCCTAAGGACCAGATGCAACCAATGAATATGGTGGAGATAATGACTGGTGAAGTGAATAGTCAAGAATAGGCAATAGAAAGTGAGGGGCTGGCCAGTGGTGCTGCAGTTAAGTTCCCACCTTCCGCTTCTCGGTGGCCCGGGGTTCACTGGTTCGGATCCCGAGTGTGGACATGGTGCCGTTTGGCATGCCATGCTGAGGTACGCATCCCATACATAAAGTGGAGGAAGATGGGCACTGTTGTTAGCTCAGGGCCAGTCTTCCTCAGCAAAAAGAGAAAGATTGGCAGTAGTTACCTCAGGGCTGATCTTCCTCAAATAAAAAAAAAAAAAAAAAGGAATTAGAAAATGAGAGGGAACTTTGCAGACATACTCTCCTTGCTTCATCTCTCCCATGGACAGGTTCAAGGGTTACTTCCTTCTTTTAATCACTTCACAGAACTCCCACATGACAACCAAACTCACTTGCTTGAGTTCTATGGCTTGCTTTCAAATGTAAGTTAACACTGAAATGCGTCTTATCACAATGCTTAACATCTTTCCTTGGCTCATATTCCTTCTGTTTTCCTTTCCCTCTCCGCTAAGAGCTTGTGTCTCTGTGACAATCTCTGTAACACTTTAATAACTTTTGCTCCAATTTCAGCTTTGATTTAAGACTACAAATAGGAGAATGATGGGTTTCTGTCCTGGGATAAGGATCTTAATTTGAAATTTGATATCAATATGGACCATTAGAAATATTTCATAAAGCAAATAATGTGATCACAGTATTACAGGACCCTGAATCTTACAGGATGTGGATGATACAGGTGCAAAGTCTGACAGTGTGCTTGATACATGCAGAGACTAATTTTATCTCTGGATAGTCTTGAATATGAGTGACACGACCTAGCAAATCTTTTGTATAATTGAATAATTTTAGAAAATATGTAAACTCACAATAATATTTTATGAGATTTAAATTTTACAATTTGCCTTGAGAAATGAATTAATCTATTAGAAAATGATAACCTTATCTAACTTAATCGTATTTTGAACTCGAAATAATAACAACTCACTCTCCTTAAATGTTATATCAACTTTATGAAATAGTCTTCAGATTATCAGGCTTTAACTTAATCCATAGTTCCTGAATATTAGTTGAATATTATAAGGAACATAAGCAAAAATAAAAAATTTATTTCTTTTAATTTTTTTTTAAAGATTTTATTTTTCCCTTTTTCTCCCTAAAGCCCCCCAGTACATAGTTGTATATTCTTTGTTGTGGGTCCTTCTAGCTATGGCATGTGGGATGCCACCTCAGCGTGGCCCAACGAGCAGTGCCATGTCTGCGCCCAGGACCCGAACCAACGAAACCCTGGGCCACCCGCAGCGGAGCGCGTGAACTTAACCACTCGGCCATGGGGCCAGCCCCAAAAAAGTTTATTTTTGTATTTATGAAATAAAAATATTATTTTGGAAAGAATTTAAATCATTTATATTATTAAAATATTTTGAAAAATACTTATATTACACTTGACCATATTATAATATTATACAGGATTATCGTTATTAAACACATATTCCAATTTGCAGAAAACTCAATGAGTAAGCAGTAGTGCATATTTTATTGAAGTGCACAAAGTTATATATATATATATATATACTCATAACTCTGTATGTACTTATTTCTGCCCTGTTCCAGGAAGGTTGTAAAATAATATGCAGAAATAGGTACAATTCCATCAAATAAAATAATCAAAACAGACATTGATGAGGAATGTGGGGCAAAGAAATAAAGAAGAACTGAAAACGTACAGTGGAGATATAAATAAGCTGGGATAAAAAATGCATGGTAAAATCATATATATTTTATATCAAGCCCAGTGAAACATGAAGAGTAGATTTTTCCTGGTATTGACTCTAGCACTTTTATAAAGATAGTGCAGGCAAAATTCTAAAAAATAGCAAAATCTGTTATAAAATTAATCATTGCAGGCCACTGGCAAAGCTACGAGGAATTTCAGTAAAAATGTTTCCACAAATATCCAAAGCAAAACATTATTGATTTAAGCATGAAGTTTATAATTATAAATATATTGGCAATGATCATACTTCATATTTAAAGAAGTTTCACTTGTTTTATAAGATATGAATCTCTAAGCAGGTACCTCCCTATCTTGGCAGATAATTCCCAGAAGAATTACTATGATCCTTCCCAGGGGGGTTCCATATCCATACTATGAAAGTTAAATGGATTCTCTAACAAGCAAACACCAAGTTCCATTATCTCCACACCACCCCATTGCCACACACATGTATTTTTTTCTTTCTTTCTTTTTTTTTTTTTTTGAGGAAGATTAGCCCTGAGCTAACTACTGCCAATCCTCCTATTTTTGCTGAGGAAGACTGGCCCTGAGCTAACATCCATGCCCATCTTCCTCTACTTTATAAGTGGGACGCCTACCACAGCATGGCTTTTGCCAAGCAGTGCCATATCTGCACACAGGATCCAAACCGGCGAACCCCGGGCCACCGAGAAGCGGAGCATGGGAACTTCACCACTGCATCACCAGGCAGGCCCCTATTTTTTTCATAAGTTCCAGTATTCTCAATAAATGTTGGTTGCACACAGAACCTGTCAAAGAGTTTATTTCAGCAGGAGCACTAATGTAATATTCTGAAAATCTCTATTTCAAACATGTGAGGTTCTTCGCATGTTCTCATTAAAAATGTTGTTAACAAGGAGACTGAAATCACAATCCAATAATAAAGTCCTATGAATTTATTGAGGTGGGAGCTGGACCAAAATGACAGTCAGTATTTAAAAAATAATTATATGTATAATAATCTCGGGATGCTTTTCCTCACAAGGGAAAACTGTCAGAGTAAGAGGTCCAGCTACACTTCCCAAGGGAATACGCATAGCAAAGAGGATCTCAAAGTCAGTGGGGATGTGTGATGTAACAGAGAAAGAGGGAAAATAAGTTACCATTATAGTCTTGCGGCAAAAATTTAGATGGAGAGGGTGATGTGTGTGTTTTAGCAGATAGCATGAGTGGAAAAAGGTGAGCATAGGCTGCAGAATCTATAATGGCTTCTAATGTGAATTTATGGGATGTTGAAAGCAATTCACCAAAGTCCAAGCTTGTTTGAGAAGAAGTTTGGTTTGCACAATTTTAAAATATTTGACAATACTTAAAAATTAATAAATTTCATATTGAAACAAGTTTTCAAGTTTCTATTAAGTAATTGGCAGTTCTGATATACATTTCTGTATGACAACAATCAGCCAGACATAATAGCGACTTTTCCTTTCACATACAGCATGATATACAATTACCAATAGTCCTCAGCGCTCACAAATTCTATGTGTACAAATGCCATCTTCACATCACAGGGTAAGAACTTCTATAGAAGCAAGTGTTGGTTACTCAGGTCTGCAAATTACCTTATCCTTACACATTTGAAGACTAATGTCACATATTGATCATGACATCTGTTTCAATGTAGTGTTTACCTCACTGGAGAGAACAGATAGCAGCGTGACAGATTTCCATGTTAGATTATCAAAACTATATCTCTGTGAGAAAGGAAAATATCCTTTTTTCTTGTGTATGTGTAGGTGTGTGTGGTGTTACACAGTGTCAATGTTACAGTAAATATTTACTAGAGTTTGGTAGAGTGAGACTTGTGGAATAATCAATGTACACAGACATTGAAAGATTGTAAGTAAAAATTGGTGAGAGGGGCCGGCTCCGTGGCCGAGTGGTTAAGTTCGCGCGCTCCACTGCGCCGGCCCAGGGTTCTGATGCTGGGCGCGGACATGGCACCACTCATCAGGCCACGTTGAGGCGGCATCCCACATCCCACAACTAGAAGGACCTGCAGCTAAGATATACAGCTGTGTAGAGGGGGGATTTGGGGAGATAAAGCAGAATAAAAAAAAAAGTGGTGAGAATCTTGGCTAGATTTCAGAACGATTCTTGATATGCTTATGCTTAATTTTATTACGGCTGAGTAGAAAAATAGTTGAGATAATAGTTGCTTTCAGAGAATTAGTCCAGTTGTGTGATTCCTACTTGACTACGGCAGACTAAGAGCAAGGAAACCACGATGGAGAGAAGAAAGAGGGAGAAGAACAGGCATCTGGAGGGATCGGAATATTTTGGTTAGAGTCATAGATATCAAAAGAAGAATTTAAGAAGCTTTCGGTGTGAAAAACTGTGTGAACTCTCCGTGTACCCCTTTATGAAAAAGACAGAGAATGTGGTAGTTTCTGAGCACCATCCATTACAATCACTTTGGTATGCCAGTGATGCTCATAGCTTGACGAGACCATCTAACATGCTTTCTCCAATAAGGAGCTCTTGGGAGTTCCAAAAGCTTCTGACTCTTACAAGAGATCAGGCAAGTAATTTTATATTTCATATTATACCCTTAATTTTTTCAACAACTTTATTGAGGTATAATTTGCATACCTTCAAATTTACCCATTTTAAATGGAATAATTCAAAATGTTTTAGTAAATACATGCAATTGGGCAATCATCATCACAATCCAGGCTTAGAACACTGCCATCTCCATGAAAAATTTCCACAGGCTTATTTGCAGTCAACACTCTGCCCGTTCTCTGCTTCAAGAAACCACTGACTTGCTTTCTGTCTCTATAGTCTTTTGTCTTTTCTAGATTTTTTTAACATAAATGCATTAATATAACAATATTTGGGGATCATCCATCTTGGTGCACATATTAGTCATTCTTTTCTTTTTATTGTTGAATACTATTTCATTGTTTGTGTATACAATATTTTTAAATATCTATTCACTATTTGATGGATATTTGCATTGCTTTGAGTTTCGGGATATCATGAACCATGCAACCACGGACACCCATGTCCAAGTCTTTGTGTAGATGTATGTTTTTATTTCTCTAAGGTAGATACTTAAACTAGTTGAATTTCTGGGCTTTATGCTTAGACAGTTTTTTTTTTTTAAAGATTGGCACCTGAGCTAACGACTATTGCCAATCTTCTTTATTTTTTTTTCTGCTTTTTCTCCCCAATCCTCCCAGTATATAGTTGCATATTTTAGTTGTGGGTCCTTCTAGTTGTGGCATGTGGGACACTGCTTCAGCATGGCCTGATGAGTGCTCAGGATCCAAACCAGCAAAACCCTGGGGCGCTGAAGTGGAGCACACAAACTTAACCACTCAGCCATGGGGCCGGCCCCTATGCTTAGCTTTTTAAGAAACTGAATGACTTTTTTTTCACAGTGGCCTGCCAATTTACATTTTAACCACGACCTAAGAGGATATCAGTTTCTTCACATCTTGCCAACATTTAATATTGTCTTTTTTTTTTTAATATAGCCATTCCAGTAGGTGTATAGCATTATGTCATTGTGGTTGTCATTTGCATTTTCATAAAACTAATGATGTTAAGCATCTTTCAGTTTGATTATTTACCATACATATATCATTTTTGGTAAAACACCTATTCAAAATTTTGCTCATTTTTTAAAAATCAGATTTTATTGAGAATGGTCTGGTGGTATAGTGGTTAAGTTCATGGGATTTGCTTCAGTGGCCCAGGGTTCACTAGTTAAGATGCCAGGCATGGACATACACACTGCTTATCAACCCATGCTGTGGCAGGCATCCTACATATAAAATAGAGGAAGATGGGCACAGATGTTAGCTCAGGGCCAATCTTCTTCAGCTGAAAAAGAAGAGGATTGGTGGTGGATGTTAGCTTAGGAGTAATCTTCCTCAAAAAAAAAAAATCAGAGTTTATTGAACCGCAGAAGATTTATTTTTATATATCTGGAATACAAGTCATTTATCAGATGTATGATTTGCAAATACCATCTTCAAGTCTGAGAGTGGTCTTTTAATATTCCTAATGTTGCCTTTCAAAGAGAAAAAATTTTTGATTTTGATCCAGTTTATCAATCTTTTAATAGATAGTGCTTTGTTTTATATCTAAGAAATCTTTGCTAACACAAAAGCACAAAGACTTTTCTTCTGTTTTATCATTGTTCTTCTTACATTTAGATCTATTATCCATTTCAACTTAACCTATGTGCATAGTATGATGTCATGCACTTTTTCCCTTTATCAAGATTTTCTCTCTCAAAGATACCTATTGGATAGCTCCCTAAGTGAATCAGAGTAACTCTAAATCAGACTTTCTGTAAATTCACACAATATTCCATAGTATGGATGTACAATAATTCATTTAACTATTATTCTATTTGAGAATTATCACCCCTAGATTTTGTCCCTACTAACAGTACTGTAATAAGAATTTCCAGGCTGGCCCTGTGGCTGAGTGGTCAAATTTGTGCACTCTGCTTTGGCAGCCCAGGGTTTTGCCACTTCAGATCCTGGGCACAGACCTAGCACCACTCATCAAGCCATGCTGAGGTGGCGTCCCACATAGCACAACTAGAAGGATCTACAACTAGAATATACAACTATGTTCTGGGGGGCTTTGGGGCAGAGAAGAAGAAAATAAAAAAGAGAATTTCCTGTTCTATTATGGTAAGAGAGGTTTGCAGAAATGAGTGTGCCAACACTTTTTGTTTTCAGAGGAAGAATATACTATTTTCCTTCTCCATTCTTCTATGAGATAATCCATTCCAGTCATCAATAGATGTTATTAACCTTGATAATTTTTGTCAGACAAATAAGTGTATGTGATATTTTGACTATTGTTGCTAAATTAATTCAGGAATTTCTAGATCATCAACCACAATGTATTTAAAAGTAAAGCTCAACATATTTTTATTGTTTTATTCAAAATTTTGGGTAGTCCTCTTACTAGACCATTCAACTTGATCATGTAGTATTTAAAAAATTGTCTACATATACCCTGATATAAGATGAAAATTATGTAAACTTACAGATTTTTTAGGAAAATAATAACTGTCAAGGAATCCAGGAATTTTTCAAAAATAATAAATAAGTCAAAACTGAATAGAAAATATGTATTAACTTGTAGATTTTGTTCCAAAGAAACTGTAAATGCTGTCAACAATTAAGCTTAATTTTGGCTTTTGGTATAATTTTATTTTGGCTGAAAGATAAATATATACATATTTTGGTCTTTTAAAACATTATTCCTCTTCTTTTGTACAGTTAAAAAATAATTGGTTACACCTTATAGCATTTTCAACTTTGGTGTATACATCAAACTAATCTATTCAACTAGTATGTGTTTATAGTGATAAGAAAACATTGATAAAGCCTATTAATTATTTTGTATCTAAAAAATTATATCCACTAAGCTGTTACAGGGACTGTTTCTTTTTGACAAATTTCAGTACAAGAAGATATTCATAGGGCAAGGTGAGTGAGATACTTTGTTTTGAGGTTACCTGCTGGTGGGCAATTGACCTTATCCGGTGATATTTCTTAAGGTTAAAAAGAATAAGTCAAAGTTGTTGCCATGTATATCTTTATATTCAAGTGGTGTAGAATAACAAATAGCACAGGGATTATAAACTGGCACAAAGTGGAACGTGAGGATTACAATTTAGTCTGTTTGATCGTATAGCTTCAGGCTCAGGTTGACAAATGGTTAGTAACTGCACTTAATTAAAGGGATTCTAGTTTACCTGTTTCATGACACCTTCTAGTTCTCCCAATTAGTGCACTTGCTGAATACATACATCCAAGAAAAGAAAAGGTCAACCATTGCTGATTTGGCATGAAAATACCAAAAAAGCTTCCATGCATTTACTAAAAAAGTTTCTATTAGAGTTAATAGATAAGAGAGTTGTGTAAAAGAAAATGATTTCCTGAGGCGATGCTTCTGTGTGCCTGTAAAAATGAGATAAAATTAAATACACACACACAAACCAATCTACATATTATTTTTATATTGCAAGTGTTGTGAGAAAATGGAAATTGAGATGTTTTGATAATAAACATCACAGTCAGACCTTATATTACAACGTTTCCTATTTAACTAGGATCAAAATTCTGTGATTTAAGTCAAAGTCTTCACATTCCCTAAGATTTTCAGTTATGTGTGCAGGAAATACGGAAAACAAACGAAAATGACTATTTCTTGACAATGATATCACATTTTATATTACACAGCCTTAAGGAAATGGCCAAAGCCACGTATAAACTCCTAAAAACTACCTTGAAATAGACACACCATCAAAACTAGTATGATTGACAGAATGAGTTAGTGTACTAATGAATTAAAGTTGCAAAAGTGTAACTCAAAGTATTTATCATTTCTAAAATTAGTATTGTATTAATTTAAGAGTTTACATTAAAATAAGAAATGATTGAACTTTATCATAATGTTTTCAGCAAAGTCCTGAGAGTTTCAATTAGTAATACGTGAGTTATAACGGCAAGTGATATGTTACAGAAAATGTGTGCAGTTTAACCAATGGATCACTTCGAGGGAGTCTTTAATTATAATGTTTAACACAGTATGTTACTTATTTGAACTTATATCCCAATTCTTAGCAATTTGTTTTGCTACAGATTAAGTATTATGCAAATTTATTTGGTTTCTAGATTTTTATTTAAGCTGGTCTGTGTAAAGGATTTATTTAGTACTTCTACATAAAATAAATAGCTTTCAAAATATTAATCATGATTAAGCTGCTAAGTTATATACTTAAGAGCAAATACATCATTTATAATCAGTGAAAATCAATGAATGATTTACTATATTCTGCTTTTGAATGACTTCAAAAGAATCTTAATAAAATGAGATGAAATAACAAATTTACTAAATTCCTAAAATAACCATACCTTCAAAATCATCATTTGGGCCTATTAAACTTATTTCTGGGACTCACCCTCAACAATAAATGGCTTGGAAAGAGCTGATCTCTTACATAGCAGTGGTCTACTCTCTTTACTACAAATAAAATAGAAGGAAATTAGGTTCTAAGAGAACCGTCATTAACAAAGTTGTGTTTTAGTCTACTGCATGTGTGTATCATTGTAAACTGCTTCCACAATAATGCAAGGATTAATTTCAAATTTTACTTGCAAACCGCTGGTTTCATTTCCGGCTCCCTCTAGAGCGCATTTTAGATTTGTGCCACAAATCTTACTATGCCCATGACATCTATTTATGGCAGTCACCACATGATGCCAAGACTTTCAGCTCATTCCTTGTCCTCCAGATTCTGATCCTTTTCTGATACCATTTCTCACCAACCTCAGCCCTTGAAACACAGTCTTCAGCAAAATCACCCTGTGTCCATGACCTCTTTTCTGAATGTTTCTTTCACTCTTGCTCTGACTCAATCATGAACTTCTTTTGAAAATAATGCTTCTTATGCAGTCCTATAAATTGGTGGCTAGTTTTTCTCCCATACTGCTTGTACATCTGTCATGACTATTGGTTATTTCAATATTCATAATGATGTTTCTTCCAACACTCTATTCTCTCTTCTTCCAATATTCTTATATGCCTCCATAACGTATACCATCACTTGTTCTGGTGTACTCTTTACCTGGCCATTACAATAACAGGGACATCCCAGTATTCTCCATTCTAAGTATCTCATTCTCCAACTATCACTAGGTTATAGATCACTCTCTCTACTACACTGATTCTTATAATTTTTCAAATTTTGAGAACCTGTAATCAGGGGATCAACTATACCTACAACTCCTCTGCAAGATTGCACTAGTCACTTTCTTTGGGACATTTCCTAAATCCTCTCACTTACCCTTCTTTCCTTCTGGGTCCCTCATTCCCATACTTTCACTAGTTTTCTCAGGGAAGACTTTCTAACAGATTATGTTAACAATAATTTGTATTTTAGGGTCCATTTAGGAGAAACTTAATCTAAGCATATATTCCTTCTCCCCAAAGACTCAGCACAAGAAAAATGCATCCACAGCATCCCATGACTTCAAACTGACACTACTGTATTATTCATTCTGAGAAGTGTTCTGTTATCAAAAAGATTGCAAAAGGTTGTACATCGTTTCCTCTCTTTAATGCCTCTTTTCCCATTTTCTCTTGAATTCACTCCAGTCGTGATTTAAAACCACTATGACACTGAATTTTTTAAGGTCAAACATGGCCTTGATGTTACTTAAGCCAATGTCCACTTCTCTGACTCCTTTTAGTTAACAGTTGACTTGTTAAGTGAGTTGACCTGTTAGCAGTATTTGACACTTTTAATACCCAACATCCCTGAAATATTTTTTCACATTCCTTCCAGGACTCAGTATTCACTCTCTCAATTATCATCCTAGCTCACTGCTAATTCCATCTGCATCTTATTTCCTTGATTATGTTTGATGCCCTAAAGCTAAGTCCTCAGTCTTTATTTACTGCTCCATCAGGTTCTATGAATGTTTGATGCCACAGAGCCTCATACTTATATTCTCAGTCCATAACTGGGCTGTTCCCTGAATCCCAGACTGAAACATCCAAACACCACTTTCTGGCTTCTTGTACAACATGTGAAGAGCTTGTAAGTTGTCACTCCAACAACAAAAAAGTTAAACGAGCTGAAAAATAAACAACTTTTCTAATATCCATGAAAAGATTGAGATACAAGGCAGAACACTTCCCCAAAGAATGGAAAAAGAGGCAAATACCAAAAGTCATAGTTAACCAGGAGCAAAAGCCGGCACACAGAAGACCAGCTCCGTACCCAATACTGCTGGGAACATTTACACTATAATTTATCAATTGCCAGAGGCTCAAAGTAGACTAGACTGAAAGTTAAAAACTCTGGGGGCAAAGTCTGAGGAGGGAACCCAAACTTTTACGAGTTATCTCTCCAGGAACACCAATAAGTTGTCAGAGTGAAGATTGGAGAAAAATCCCCTTGCACTTCTGGAAGTGGGGAAAGGACGGGAGTAACAATTTTGAAAGAAGCCTAGAGCAGTCTGTTCTCCTTAACGATGGCTTCACCTCAAGGGAAATTATATTTACCAGACTTGATTTTTATCAATAATTTTTTCACAAGAGTGGATTTTACCAGATTCTAACTGGCTTAGGGGAAGGAAAATATCCATCCCTAGCCCCCTGCAGCCTTTTAAGTGGAGGAAGAGAAATATCTGACTACAGCCTTTATTTTTCCTGTCTCACCTGAGGGAGGGCGGGGGAGCTGAGAAGCACTTGTAAAGATTACAGCCCAAGGCACAGTCTTCTAAAAGACTGAGATTTAATCACAGGATGTAGAACATTTCCCCTCCACCACATGTTACTGAACATCAGTCAAACCCTTGTAAGATAACAGAAGACAGCTAAACAAAATGCAAAGCTCAGACCTTATTTTAGAATGGAGTCTCTACGGAAACCTGAAGACAGCAGGGAATACAAAAACAAGGACATGAGAAAATTTCTGTCTCTAATGCCTATAATTATGGCAAACAGTAATCACAACTTAACATCTAACTAGATAAACAAAAACTTTACACTAAATGCCTATTTATTTCAGAATCCTTTGCCAAAAACATCATGCCCAGCTTTCAACAAAAATTTACAAGTCATTCTAAAAAAAAAGTGAAACATACCGTTACCTGACAAGCGGTTCCAGGAAAAGAGGATTTTATTGTGTGTGCATATGTGTTTCTTAATGCTGCATGCCAAGTGCTTTTTAAGTGACTGATAGACAATAAATATCTGTTGACTCTGATGAATGAAGGTTAGATCTCTTTAGTAGCGATATGGCTTGACAGAAGACTGCTTTTTCGTTTCTTAAAAAACAACCCAAAAACCCACAAGTTATTAAGCTGAACAAGAGTCTCTCTTAATACCTCAATACCCTAACATAAATAAGAATCCCTCTGAAAGACGTTAATCCATCACAGTAAAAACATATGGATTCAAAGAATAGGACAGTCCTAGTCTACTCTTCATCTGAATTTTCATATGCCACTTTTTTTGGGGGGGGGGGGTGGGGAATATTGGCCCTGCACTAATATCCATTGCCAATCCTCCTCTTTTTTTTTGCTTGAGGAAGATTAGCCCTCAGCTAACACCTGCACCAGTCTTCCTCTGCTTTGTATGTGGGATGCCTCCACAGCATGGCTGATGAGTGGAGTAGGTACACATCCAGGATCCGACTTCGCAAACTGGGCCTGCTGAAACCACTCCCTCATATGCCATTTTTATTCCATTTTCTATGTTTACTTTCTGTTTCTTTAAAAAAACTAATGTATATGAAAATATGGAAAATACTCCTGGATATTCTACAAAAAAACATTTATAGCATTTGAGAATAAAGACAGTTTCAGAGAAGTAGCGTGCATTCATCTGTCCAATGCTGAATGTCAGAATGGTAATGCATCCAGCTCATTTGCATCTGATGCTACAAACTACTACTAATTCTGCTTCCATTTCCATAGGCAATGCAATGAATAGCTGCATCTGGTATGATTTAAGATTTTTAAAAGAGGCAAATTTCCATAGTAACAGAGTTCTGAGTAATTCAGATACAGATTTTTTTAAAAAGCAAAACTGAGGTACATTTATAACATAGGGTTCTCTCAGAATCATCATATATTAGTGAGGAAAAAAGAAAAGCATTTCTTTTACAAACAACACTGAATCATTTATTTTTATTATTCTTAATCAGTGTAGATGTTTCACAAGAAATTAACTTGTTCTCATGGATAGCAAGGAACACACAAACATAAATGTCTGCTAGTCAATCAAAGCTTAGACATAATCACTCTGTTTTTAGCTACATGCATATTTATTAATAATTAAATTTTAAGCAAAAATGAAATATTTGATTTTAAGTCAATAAATAATAGTAAAAAGGTTGTAGTTTATATAGGGAGATAAATGTAGATTTTGAATATGGCTTTAAAACAAAAAGTACAGGGCCACACAATCCAAACTTAATTTATTTCATGAAAAAATAATCATGATTAGGTATATATTTGATGTAGTTAACTCTTAATTCTGTGTAACATAAGTAAAAATATTTTTACTTAACTATCATGAACTTTATTTCAACAGTTCTTTGTGAAGAATACATTTCTTTTAAAGTCTTTTAATCTCTTTGTACGTTATGAAGCACAGGTAATTTCTCTAAGTAAAAATCACTGTATTTAACTCCGAGAAAGATGCAGAGGATATCCAGTAACACATGATGGATGTGATTTCTTGAATGGTGAATCTCGCAGTAACATCATTTACTTGTTGACTGATTGCTATAACGGAGGCACCTTTGGTCCTCTATCAACACACACTGAAGTCAATGTTTAGATGAGTTAAAATGTCAAACTCCCGTCATATAGGGATAACAATAGGTTTTGAGGGAAATGGTTTCTGACTGGAGGTCAAAAAACAACTCTATAATGACATTACAGCTGTCAGAAGTTGGTAGAACAGAAAAGCAAAGTAGAAAATATTGAAATAGGAGAAAGAAAAACAATCAAGAAATAAAGAGCAATAGAAACATTTATAGGGGCCGGCTCCATGGCCGAATGGTTAAGTTCACACGCACCACTGCGGCGGCCCAGCGTTCGGATCCTCGGCGCGGGCATGGCACCGCTCGTCAGGCCCCGTTGAGGCGGCGTCCCACTTCCCACGACTAGAAGGACATGCAACGGGGATGTACAACTTTGTACAGGGGGGGTTTGGGGAGATAAAGCAGAAAAAGAAAAAAAAAGAAACATTTATAGAAGAATTGTTCTTAAACTGTAAGTTGGAATTTAGTCTTCAACAATATATATGCTAAATATTCATTGTCACTGATCATGCATAATTATTTAGGTGACTTATAAACTCGGACATTATTGCCAGAAGAGAACTTCTAATAGAGGCCAGACACTTCATTTCTCAGGTATGGAAACCGGAACTAAAAAATAGATTACTGAAAGTCACATAATTAATTATTGGCAACCATAATTGTTATTTACTTAATGCTTGTTCATTACCGAATGTATATGTAGGCTAGATTGTAAGATAAAACTTTTCTACGAATTTTCTCTCTACCATTTTTGTGCGAAGATACCCAGCGTAATGGAAAGAAACTAGATTTTGGAGTATCATATCTTGAGGTTCAAATATGAGAAATGGTATTATGTGTGTGATCTTGATTATATTGTTGAAATGTTCTATAATTTATATTTTTCATTTGAAAAGATACGTTCTACTATCTGTAGAGATGTAATTTATATTATGTATCATCTAACAGTTAATGCCTAACAAATACTAGATTTTTGTAATATCACAATCCCTTCCCTCTTCTGAAACATTAATAAGGGGCTCTCAGAATATGTTGGTTAGTATATAAAACAGGCGTTTATGAATTTACAGTGTTAAAAATCTACACTTTTCTTATCATAAATTATTGTAGACATTAGTATTAAAATTTAAGATAGTCTCAATTTACCCAAATTTTACAATCATGCTTAGTGTATCATGATTGTTATATGTTTTAAAACCGTGGATCTTCCTAAGAAGAAACAAGAGTTTTCCTCCTGTTGGAAATTTCTATGTTGAAAATACTACTTCATGTCACAAAATTAAGTAAATATATTCAGAGCATGGAATTTGATATTCAACAGAGTCAATTACCATTCCTGAAACATGTCACTTATTCTTTATATGATCATGGGCAGGTTAATATTATCTCTCCAAATTCCAGTTTTCTCAATGTTAAATGGAAAAGTAAAAATATAATAATAATAATAAAGAAATTTTACTTACTACTTCATAAGGTATATAGAGGAGTGAGGAGGAGATCTAAAATGGCTGAAGAAATATCAATATCAGATACTAGTATTAACACTAAATATTAGTCATTTAATAAGTTAACGAATATATTTGGTTTTAAGAGTAGTATTAGTTTACAAGAACTTTATAGCTCTAAAATCCACCCACTGAAACACCCCACACATATACACACACTTGCACCTCCATGTCCTTCGTGACCACTATTTAGGAAAAGAGTGATTTGTTCAATGGTTCTTCAAGCTGATCACATGAAAAATAGAAAACACTGTGCTGGTGATGCAATTGTATACTACTTAAGAATAAAACTGATAGGACTGGCTTTATATCAGAAATTGATCTTTGATCTTATTATAAATATATTAATATAGACACGTTACCTAATTAATAGTAATATCTGATAGTTTTAACAGAATATATTGAGAATTTTTTAAATTGATTACTTGATAAAAAATCTCTACTTCCAAAACTATCATATTTTTTCAAAAAAGATGTATATTAACATATATAGTTTTTTATTGAATGCATAATATATAATAAAATTTCAACCTATCTACTAGGAACTTTTGGATGTTAAGGCAATCATGATTTCTGATCTCATATACTTCATATTAAAGAAGACAACTCATGAATTAAACTTAGATTTGCTTAATACAATGATAGGACGCTTACACACTGTAGGTACATCTAGAGGTGATCCAGTCCTCTACCTAGAATTTACGGAAAACCTTTCCAAGGAAAGGATACTTACACTGAAACCTGAAATAAGCATGAGTTAGTCAGATGGAGCAAGTAGGGGAGTGATTCCAGAAAGAGGGAACAACATGTCAGAAGTCTAGGATCTAAGAAAGTACATGCTACATTAAAGCATCAGATGGAATATCTGCTATGGGCAGAATGTGCCAGAGGTCACAGGTGAGAGACAGTGCAGAAAAGGATGACAGAACTGTGTTGCTAAAAGACTTTTAAACCAAGATCTTGGAAACTCTCCTAAATTCAAAAGAAAGAAAGGGAACAATTCAAAGAAGGAATGTAGCATGATATGCATCTCTGTCTGACAAAATCTGTTTTAAGAAGGGAAACATGACTAGAAAGTGAAAGAGTTTAGAGGCTATTGCAGTGTTCCAGTAAGCGAAGGTGATGTACCCTACTAAATTGATTTTGGTTGCGATATAAAGTATTAACATATCTGAAATATAATTATGAAGTCCAAATTGTGGCAATTGGCAAATTATTTGGGTGGGTGAAGAGAGAGAGATATTAGGATTAGGAAAAACTCTTATGTTTATGGATATTTGGGGCAAATGCATTGATGATAGTGACTTATACTAAGTAAACTGTACTAGGGAAGGCACAGATATTCCCAGAGAGATTATTTGTTTTGGATATATTGGGCTTTAATGTCTGTGAGGTAGACAAAGAGTCAGAAGACACAAGAATTTGGATGGCAATTGCAGAAAAGGGAGTGGATGAGATTGCCTGGAAAGTTTTACAGTTAGAAATGAAGAAGATTAATATTTCATCAGGATTGCTCTAAGCAATTAAGAGTTGGCTGGAGTAAGTATAGACCACAAAGAATTCTCAAAGTAGCCAAGATGGTAGTAAGAAAACATAACAAAAAATGAAATCATGACTTTGATTAGAAGATTTCAACAGCTTGGACAAAATAAGAGTTAAAAATTAAAATGTCTTTCAAAAATTTGATTCTGTGTACTTGCAAAGTATTAATTTAAGAACTATTTGATAAATTTAACAATCTGGTGCACCACACTGAAACTTAAAAATTTGTTTTAGCTCCTAATTGTAATACCAATTTAACATGAATTATGTAGCAGTTAAATGGGAATCTTCTTGAGTGAAGCATAATATTATGTTTAATATTAAAAAGAGAAAGAAATATAATATTGTAAAATGGCAGTACGAATTTTCAGATGATCGCTCAATCAGAAAGTGACTCATTTTGCCAAAAGGATTTTTGAAACAGCCCCTCACTGACGTAGTGCCCAGAGAAAGCTAGTGATAGAGAGGATAAAAGTGGACATTAAAGTACATACATCATCAGTAAAACCGTAAGGTAAAAGAAACAGCAAAATCAAGACCCACTGGTAGGTAATATTTTTAATACTTATAGGCTAAAGCTCAAATGCTTAGAAATAATTTGTCAAAAATCTGTTAAGACCTGTTTTAGAAGGAAGATTGGGCAAGGTTCTACATAGGCACTCAGAGAAAGGTTCTGCATACAGGAATTAACTAACTCGATGGCAGGCAGTTGACATTTGTGGAAAATGCTGGAGTTCCAATAGGACCCAGAAGAATGACCCATGGCAGAAAACAACCCTGACTATTCACTTGACATTTGTTTAAGGATTCATGCCAGACTTTTCTATAAGGTAATATTGGAAATATTATACTTTCGGTAATTGGTACCAGAATTCTTTTTGTTTTTGTGATAGCTAACATTTTTGTTAAACTGTTTTCTAAACTAACTTAGAAAAAGCTAATAAGAGAATCTCAAGCCTAAGTAGAGACATTAGGGAGATGATAGAGAGGAGGTAAGAAAAAGGAGGCGTGATTTAATGGAGCTTACAGGCCAGATGGACACAGACCAGCCTGTGTGATCCGATCCTTTAACAGCAATTCATTTAACATAGCAGCTTAATAACACCGTTTTAAATGTTTTCATTAGTGGACTTTTGTAGAAACCAGTAAGAGGATTGAGCTGACTTTCAGATGGCTAAGATGGAATTGAAATGGACACAGGTGAGGGAACACTCACGATCCTGGGGAAGAAAAAACCCTTAATTCATTGAAGTAAGTCTTATGGTTGTCTCTATATTCTTAATCAAACTGGAGGGTTTCAGACAAATTTACCTAAATCCCTGATAGGTAGAATAGATTCTTCTGCCCAAGATTTCTTTCTTTATTTTTTTTTTTTGTGAGGAAGATTGGCCCTGAGCTAACATCTGTGCCAATCTTCATCTATTTTAGGTGAGATGTCGCCGCAGTGTCGCTTGACAAGCAGTGCTATGTCTGTACCCAGGACCTGAAACTGCAAGCACTGGCTGCCGAAGCAAACTGTGTGAATTTAACCACTATGCCACTAGGCTGGCCCCTGTCCAAGATTTCTTAATCCACATTACTAAGAAGGTCTTAGAAGTTATAATTATAAAACTATTCTATAATTTTAATGGTATGACCTATAAATTTTTATTAAAAAATGTTTAAATAGAGGGGCTGGCCAGTGGCACAGCAGTTGAGTTAGCACATTTTGCTTTGGCAGCCTGGGATTTGGATTCTCCGTGCGGACATGGCACTGCTTGTCAACCCATGCTGTGGTAGGAGTCCCACATATAAAGTAGAGGAAGATGGGCACAGATGTTAGCTCAGGGCCAGTCTTCCTCAGCAAAAAGAGGAGGATTGGTGGCAGATGTTAGATGAGGGCTAATTTTCCGCAAAAAAAAAAAAACCTAGCAAGAAAAGTATTTAAATGGTCTGTTCACTTTGGTGTGCATTTTATCAATAAATGAGGTTTATTATAATGTAATATCTTAATATACAACTGTTATTTTAAAAAATAAGCATTTATTAACTTTAAATATAAAAATCTTTTCAGATTTTTTAAGTATAAATATATTAAATGGTTTAAATACCAATTGACTAATACAACAAAGATTGCAATATTTAGAGTTATCAAAAATAGATAAGTGGCATTCCTTTCAAGATGTGCTTATGTCTAGTTCTTCTATAAATTGAAAGTTAGACCCATATTTAATGGAACCATTGTTTTACACTATATGAATAAGGACGTATAGACGATTTTCTCTGTTGCACTTCTGTGAGATCTCTACCAATGTGGCATTAGTAGAGAAATAAAAAAAATATAGTATCCTGAGAAATAAATTTGAAGCATCAGTCTACTCTAGATTCAGAAAACATCATGGTGAAAAGTTTTGAAAAGGGTGCGGGAGGAAGAAACAAAAGAAAAGCTGTTGAGGAAGAAAGTTGAGGAGTAAAAGAATTATAGAATAGATGTGCAGCAATGTCTGTGGGAGTGCAGTTAGGGAGTCTTAGAAGTCTTGACCTTAATTCTCAGCTACTCTGAAATTAAGTGAAAGAAAGAATTCTATTTTCCTTGTTCATAAAATGAATGGATTGGATCAGTTGACCTCAAAGCACCTTAACTTCAATTTCTTATGCTTCTAGGAATTGAAGTTAGTGACTATTAATTATCATCATAAAAAGGAAAATGTTAAATGATGACAAATATCAGAAACTACTTTGGCACTGTTTCTGCGAACAAAGTGCATATTCATCCCTAGTGATGCATTGAATAACATCCATCTCAAAAGAAAACCTTAAGAAATTATGTGACTCTGACCTGTAACTCATTATTTAATGCTTGGAAATATCATTCCACTTATAAATGACCTGCTGCCCCCTATGAATTATACATATATTAGATAAGGATCACATTTTTCTCATAGCTTGATTTGCTGTCAAGAAACGTTTGTTAATGAATCAATTACATGCACATATTTTTCTCATTAGTTTACTTTCTCTCTCTAAACAGAGGTAGATTATAGGTATGTAGGTATAGATATAATTATTCAGAAAGAGAGTCAAACTAATGACTAATGAGAGACAATGGCTTTATATTAGAAAAAAGTGGGCCATATTATTGTTACTATATCAGGTACTAAAGGCAAATTTTTAAATTTAAACTGCAAAACATACTGCAGGATGGACTTTTCGTGCCCAATTAATCTGAATAAGAAACTACTACTTCTGAAGCTTAATGAATTGAATCAAAGTCTATTGTTTTCTCACTAAAACTGTGTGCTACATTATTTTTAATCTAATTCATGATTATTGGACACAAATAATACACTTTCATTGTATTTTTACTCTATCTGGGGCACTCTGCCTGAAGTCTCCTTAATTTTCCAATAAATGTTTGTATGTACTCTATTTTACTATGCAGCAAAACAGTTCAAGTAAGTGAGTCATTATTGTCATTGAGCAAAGTCTGCTGAGTGAAAGGCTGCTGGGAATTGGGGATTGGATTTGGGGACATCAACTTGCCCTATATGGGTGGTTCCAGGAAGAAGAGCCTCTTTATTAACTGAAGTGAATTTGAGGGGGAAACGACAATCCGGATGTGCTAGTGTTGACAATTTCACTCTGACAGGATTTCATCTTCTATGGTAAGTAACATAAACATAAGAGTCAGGAAATAATATCTAATGTTAATGCCAACCTAAAATTTCAGAACTGGAAAAATAAAAGGAAATGTGGTCAGAACAAAGAGTACATATTTTGAAAACTAATCTTTAATTCATAGTTGAAATAAAGTTTCAGAAAAAAACTTACCAATTTCAATAGAATGCAAGAAGATAAGTTCTATATGAAATATATAGTTAGACATGAAAAATAAGGATAGAAAGAAAAAATTAAAATTAGAATAATATAAAGTGGAATAAAATATGAAAAGTTTGCAAGAAGCCCAACAATGCACTTTAAAAATCACTTTTGTAAAAGATGTGTTTTCAAAATGTGTCCAAATTAAAGAAACAAATTAAAAACGCATGGCTATTATGTGAAAATATAGTAAATATTTGGTCAAAAAAGGCAAGTGTTGTATACCGATATCTGAAGGAAAAAAAGTCCTACAAAGTTAATAGCTAACTATAAAGCAAATTAAGTACTTGCTGATATAATAATTTGAGGTATACAGATTGAAAGTTTATTATATTCCACATTACTTTTGAAATCTAAAGAAAATCTTGGCTTATATATTTTTTAATTATTTTATTTATTAAAAATGTACCATAGTCAGCCAAATTGGGATGAGGAAAATAGTTTCCTCTATCAAGAAGAATTATAAAATGTAATAAAAACAAATTCCAGAAGGAATTGTGGAAACAGTTCATATGTTTGAGAGGAAAAATATTTGTGAGTCATTTTTTATGTTTTTAAGCCAAACCAAAGTGAAACTCCTTTGTGAAGGCAAGGGACCTCAAATTCAAATCCAGATGTATTTATTGACCACCCTGTGTGCCAAATATTCTTATAAGGTGCTGGGGATTCATCAGTGGAAAAAGCAGACACAAGTGCCTTGTGGCGATTACATTTTAGTAAGGAAAAAAGTAGACAATGGATGCCATAGGGATGAACAGGCACCAGCAGTTAAAGGGAAGAAGTGATACGGTTAGAGAAAAAAAAAATTTAGAGCAGGATATGGGGTATCCAGATGCTGGTAGAAGCTAAGTGCCATTTCGAAAGTCAATAGAAGCTCAGAAAATATATCCTTCTTGAAAAACAAAATGCTTATTAACATCTGAGAAAGAATTTTTCAAAAATTGGACATACGTGAAGCCATAAATTTAAGTTAAAACATTCCTTAAGACAGATATTACTTAGGTATTCTCCATTATTAATAACATACTAACGGAAGTTAATTAAATTATTTAAAATTTAAAAATCCTAGTAACTCCCAGAGAAAGTAAACAAGAATAATCAAAATTACTGCTACAGACTAAAAGAAAATTTTAAACCTGAGAGGTATATTTAACGAAAATTAGAAATTAGGATAGTTTATAAAATGAAGTTTCAGATAAAAGGTTCAACTGAGAGCAACATTTACAAAAATGAAAGCAGAAAGAGAGAACGAGTGAAGATTAAAAGTTTATTGGCTTCCTCTGGATGCTGTAACAAATTATCACAAACTTGGTGGATTAAAACAACAGAAATGTGTGTTTTCACAGTTCTCAGGGCCAGAAGTCTGGAATCAGCTTGACCGGGCAGAAATCAAGGTGTTGTTGGCAGGGCTGCCCTGCCTTCAGAGGCTTTGGGGAGAATCCCTTGCCTCTTCCAGCTTCCGGCTGCTGGTGGATGTTGGCTCGGGGCCACATCTCTCCAACCTCCGCTTCTGCCTTCACATCTCCTTTCCTTCTCTGTGTGTCAGATCTTCGTCTGCCTCTCTCATATAGGGATACATTTGATAGTATTTGGGGCCCATCCTGATAAACCCCGGTAATCTCCTCATCTCAAAATGGTTAATCTCATCTGCAAAGACATTTACATATAAGGTGACATGTCCAGGTCTAGGGATAAGGACCTGATCCTTTGGGCAGCCATTTCTCAGCCTACCACAAAAGGCAAATATTATTACCTCAAATTCTTTTTGCTCTAGCTCCACAAATCACTGAGATCACTTTTACAAAAGTTATATTTTTTTGTTTCACATGATGAATTTTGTTTTCAAATGATCCGAAAGTCTTTTATAGTCTCTTTCAGTAATTTTAATTAATACACTATTTTTGAATGAATAACTGCCAAAAACATATTAATTATTTTAAACATACATACGATTTTTAGCCAGAAACACCTCTTCTAGCCTTGCGACCTAAAGGTGAAATCCTGGATGTTATACAAATTTAGCATAAGTGCAATGCAATGCTGTCTTGTTGTTTTTGGTTTTTTTCTGAGGAAGATTAGCCCTGAGCTGACATCTGCCACCAATCCTCCTCTTTTTGCTGAGGAAGACTGGTCCTGAGCTAACATCCATGCCCATCTTCCTCAACTTTATATGTGGGACACCTGCCACAGCATGGCTTGACCACCGGTGCATAGGTCCACACCTGGGATCCGAACTGGTGAACCCCGGGCCGCCAAAGCAAAATGTGCGAACTTAACCACTGCACCACTGGGCTGGCCCTGCAATGTTGTTTTTAATAGCAAAATTACAAATGACCTAAATGTTTCAAAAGAGGGCAGTAATTAAATAATTTATGGTCTACCTAATGGAATACCTTGAGTCATCACAAAGAATCCGAATAAGTATATACAACACCATGCAGAGTGAGCATATAATGGTAATAATTTTTTAACAGCATGATATGAAATACTACATACTATATAAATTTAGAAATAACTATGAATATTAAAAATGTAAAATATACATGGAAAGTAACTGTGTTTGATGAAAAACCCATTGGGTTACTATTGATTCTATTTGTTATTCATTTTCTTATATGTATTGCCTTAATGTTTTACAATAAGCTTGAGGCATTCCTATGAAGAAAAGAAACAGGGTTTTATTTCTAATTATATATTTTATTTAAAAAATTTCCAGCTACATAATATTGAAAGTCTATTTATAAGAGATATAGAAATGGAGTAAACAAAATAGGCATATACATGGATTCAAAAATAAACATGCATATCTTATTACTTCCATAACAAAGAGATAGTTTTTCCAGGTCAAGAACATTTTCTTTATTTTGAAAATATGATGATATAATAGTTAACTTATATGTCTTGTTAATTAAAATTGATATACTATGTATATTACTTTAATAGAACATTTCTATGATTTGGTGAAATGTTAGATTATGATTCACATATGTTACAGAAATATATGGTGGGCTTATTTTTTAATTAGTGTATAAATTAAGCCTAGAAAAGTTGACACAGTTTTTGAAATTTCAATAAAGTTGTTCACTCAAGATAGTTTTGCACATGTATGCATGATAACTATTTGTGTTTCCATTTTCATCAGAGAAAGGAGCATGGGATTACATCATATTGAGTATAGCATACATTGGGCGAGAGGGCAGCAGGGGTGTTCATAATATGTTTGTTCCTGGCTGAGCAGGAATTTATTTGTGCCACAGGGATGCAAACACAGGAAAGTTTCCTAATACCACAGAGACCAGGATTGTAAAAACAAAAGCCAGCTGCAAATATTTAATCCATTCAGAAAATATCAGAAATTCAACCTTTCTTTATTGAGTTTCTGATTGCAGTTACATGCCAAAATGTGAGATTGTGATGTTGAAGTATATAGTATAGTTCTTTATGAGATTATTTCTAAAGCCTCCAAAATCCTACTAAAGTCCAGAATTCTTCATGTTGGATAAAAATATGGCATAGTTTTCTGCCTTTTGTTTTTTTAAAGATTTTATTTTTTCCTTTTTCTCCCCAAAGCCCCCTGGTACATAGTTGTATATTCTTCGTCGTGGGTTCTTCTAGTTGTGGCATGTGGGACGCCGCCTCAGCATGGCTGGATGAGTGGTGCCATGTCCGCGCCCAGGATTCGAAATACTGAAACACTGGGCCGCCTGCAGCGGAGCGTGAGAACTTAACCACTTGGCCACGGGGCCAGCCCCATTCTGCCTTAATAAATGTACTTACCACCATAATGTCAAACAGCTTCATATTTTTCCTGAAGAAGATTTGCCATGTGATACCATCTGTTGCCAATCTTCCTCTTTTTGGTTGAGGAAGACTCACCCTGAGCTAACATCTTTGTCAATCTTCCTTTATTTTGTATGTGGGTCGCTGTCACAGCATGGCCACCAATGAGTGGTGTAGGTTTGTGCTCGGGAATCAAACCTGGGCTTCCAAAGCAGAGCATGCCTAGCTTAACCACTAGGCCACAGGGCTGGCCCAAAACAAACTTTTAATACCCAGAAGGATATTTAGTTAGAATATGTGAAATACTAATAAACTGATTGTATTACAATGAATGATATTTATAGTTATCTTCATATACTTTATTATATTAGATTATTGTCTCTGTACATTTCTAAACTTTTGGTCTGATATAAATTTTCCTATAATATAATTCTACTAAAATTACTTCATAAAAATACTGATATTAAATATGGAAAATACTTACCTTAATTATTTTAAATTTTTTTCACATGCTAACCTGCAGTAAATCTCATACACGTGAACATGCACACACACACACACACACAGAAAACTTATTAGAACCTACACAGTCTCTTGTGGTGGTTGTAGCCAGATGATTCAATGGGAAAAAAAGTCTAATCTGTCCCAAAGTAAATTGGGGAGCTTGGATTATCTTTGAGAATCCAAAGATTACATCGAGGGTTGACATTATATAATACTTAAATGCAATTTCAAAGACTAAGCAGCTATGAAACTCATGTAGGCCACAAGAAATTTTTCCCGGTGCAGCACTATCTAATTTTCTAGTCCCCCAAATATATCCCACTAGCACACTCGTCATGTGGCAGATGGATGGAAAAAGAGAGAAAAACTACTGGAAAACACGGAAGTATTCGGCATGCTTCCCTACCAAGACAGGGATAGTTGTCTTTCACTTTTCTTTTCTATCTTTTCTTGTAGGTTGGTATTGTCTTGTGTTTATTATCACCCAGTTTAAACAAAATAAAGATGCTATTTGGTAGGCATATCAGTATCAAAGATATAGTTTGGATTGTTCTTTTTCTCTAGCAATTAAAATGCATATGTCATCTGGGGACAAACATCAAATTATTCCAAGATCTTAAAGTAGTGAACCTTATCAATGGCTAGAGTTAATTGTCAAAGGTAGACAGTGGGCTTACCTTGGGTCTTAATTATTTTTAAAAAAGGTAAAGAGAGAGAAAAACAGTAAAGAATTACCATATACGCATTGATGCATGGTTTATTCTTTGAATTGCAAATGTTGACACCAATAAATTTACAGTTTTATCGAGATTACTAGCCCCAATCATTCTCTTCAAAGAAGATTTTTAAAGTGGCATATGTCTATATTTTTATGATAAAAATAAAATAGTATCATCTTTCTATTTTTAGTTTGTACTTTAAAAATGTGACAGTGATTTCCCTCTCACTACCAAGAATTCTCAGTTTTTCCTCTAGTTTTCATATATTAATGTAATAGGAATGTGTTTAACAGAAGAGACTAATATTACCAGTGGAAGAGGAGTTTTGACTTTCTAAACAAGAAAAAAATTTTGAATTTATGTTTGTATAGACTATTTCACTCTATTTGTAAAGACAAGTGACAGTACAAATCTTCTTTGACTTACGATGGGGTTAAATCCCAATAAACCCACTGTAAGCTGAAAATATTATACACTGAAAATACGTTTAAACACCTAACTGAACACCGTTAGCATAGCCTAGTCTACCTTAAACATATGCAGAACACTTACATTAGACTACAGTTGGGCAAAATCATCTAACACAAAGCCTATTTTATAATAAAGTGTTAAGTATCTCGTGATTTATTGAATACCATATTGAACTGAAAAACAGAATGGCTGTATGGGTGCAGAGGTTGTAAATGCGTTGGTTGCTTACCGTCATGGGGCTGACTGGGAGCTGTGGCTCCCTGTGCTGCCCAGCAGCCCAGAGTATCGTTTTGCCAGCCTAGGGGAAAAGATTAAAATTCAAAATTCAAAGTATGGTTTCTACTGAATACTTATCGTTTTGCACCCTCATAAAGTCAAAAAGTCTTAAGTCAAACTATCGCGAGTCAGGGACCATCTGTATATGAACTGAGAATGAGGAAGAGAACATTAGGTGATCTCAATATGCACTTTGAAGGTGCCAATACATCTATAATTCATAATTATGGAAATCTTAAAATTATAATATTATGTAAAATACTTTTTTCACTCTAATTTTCTGAAAAAATTATAAGCCTGAAAATATATAATCATTTTCACTTTGAAGTCAGTCTCTTTAAAGACTGTTTTCTAAAAATAAAATTTACTTAAATATCTTCAAATATAACTTATAAAAATACACATATCATGAAATTAAGAGAATAAACAAAAGCCAAATTTTGAACTTGTAACTTCAATAGCAATAAAATTTAATTTATCCAGTAATTTAAACTGCTCACTTATTCCCCATCATATTAATACAATGACCAGAGAATACCTTGAAGTTAGGTTTTAAGTTTCTTACTTGAACTATTTAGAACAGCTTGCATTGCTATGAAATAAAATAAATATGAAATTAATAGTTTCTCCATGGAAATCTTATCTCAGAAAAATTCTCATATGATTGTTTCTGTTTTATAGTAATACATTAACCAAATAGCAGTTGCTCCCAGATAAAAACAGACCTACTAATGTAGCTTTCCATTAACAAGAAAATGTCAACAATATATACAATTAATGCTGTACGAAGTATACTTATTAATCCATTATCCAAAATTTAATTCATTAAATAAAATTATCAGTCACATTAATTACATGAGGAAGAATATTCAGAAATCAAGAAGTTCCTAAATATGCCAGAGTTTGGACATTTTCCAAACATTTCTGCACAAAGTTGAACACTCTACTTCACTTATAATTATTGGGAGGCTTTTTTTCCCTTACCCACCTGTAATTATAATATAATTGTAGTTGGTTTTCTAGTGTATTAAATTCATGCTTTGAGATTTTGATAGTCTAGGAAAATATGCAACTTTTCTCCTTAATTTTCAAAGATCTGAACATAATCTTATAAAGTAAGTCTGATGCAGGGTCTGTGACCTGAGGAGTCGAAAGAAAGATTTCTTGGACTCTCAAGGTCTGGCAGTAGTGCTCTTTTATTTAGAGAATAGTATGGAATAGCTTGGGGACAAGACACATGGGCAATCAGAGCTGCTGCTGCATGGGGACAGGACCCATGGGCAGGAGGAGCTGCTGCTGCAAACATGGGTTGAGAGTAGGGCTAAATTTAAGGCATAGGTATGTGAGTTATCTCTTTACAAGACAAAGGAAAGAATATGTAAAAAAAGTTGTTAAAATGGTATCAGTGCAGGTGGGGTCTGGTTATTGGGTGGTCTTATAACTTTTAGATAAGAATCAAACCAGATTAAGTAAATGGCAGAAGCCACCACCTTAAATATTATCTTCAGCTAAAGACAAAGGAGGATGTTGGTGGTGGGGGGAGTTAGCTACATAAGGTTACCAGACAAGCACAATAAACAAGACTTAAGTCCTTGCCGTCCCCATTAAGAGTTTCTAGAGATAAGGTCATCCTCACCTTCCTACTGGTGCAGAGAGGGAGAGTCCCCCTACAGATGGAGACTTCCTTCACAAATGGAAATGTCTCACATCAAAGAGCAAGCAAATTCCACTCCTCAGAACCTTCTTCTTATCTGCAGTTTTTAAAAGTAACCAGCCTAAAATAATCTTCATCAAGTCTATTAGACAATGATTGGATTGGAATATTTCCAAATATAGAGATGTTAAGCAAGAAACTCAGAAATCAAACTGAGAATGCCTGTGATTCCTTCCTTAATATATCAATAAAATGTCTCACTTCTCCCTCATCCCTCTATCCTCCCTTCCCTTCTCTTTCTTCCCCCTTGCTTCTTTCTCCTCCTCTTTCTCTCCTCCCTCTTCTCCTCCAGCTCTTCTTCCTCCTCTGTCTCCTCCTTCCTTGCTTCCTTCTTCTTTTTCTTCCATTTCATCTTTTCTAAATCAGTATAGATCAAAGCATCTGAACTTCAGCACCAGTGAAGATTTTCTTTTTGTTTTTTGAATCAGCTAGTAGAATTTAATGGAAAATTTATTAATTTAATTTCTTTTTAAAATTTTTTTAATTACAGTAACATTGGATGATAACATTATATAGCTTTTGGATGTACATCGTAATATACTTCAAATTCTGTGTTCACCAACCAAAAACTAATTATAGTCCAACCCCTCACATGTGAGCCTCATCATCCCTTTTGCCCTGCTTCCCCTTTCCCTATGGTACCACCAATCCAATCTCCATTGCTATGTGTTTGTTTGACGTTTTTATCTTCTACTTATGAGTGAGATAATAGCATATTTGACTTTCTGCCTCTGACTAATTTCACTCAACATAATACCCTCAAGGACCATCCATGTTGTCACAAATGGCCAGATTTCATCATTTCTTATGGCTGAGTAGTATTCCATTGTGTATAAATACCATGTCTTCTTTATACATTGGTCCCTTGATGGGTACTTATTGGTGGGGGCCATTGTTCTGCCCTAGTCTAGGTGTGCCTGGTGGACGCCATTGAGGTTCTTCCCTTGGCCTGTTAGCCTAAGGGTCTGCCACACCCACCAGAGCACAGATTTAATCCAGTTCAGCCCAGGCAGGCAGCCGCCCTAGGGACTGGCCCCACCTAACACCAAGGCCTCAGGCTACTTTTAGCTTGCATTGACTGGGTGCCTTGATCCTCTACAGGCAGGCAAGTGTGTCTGCATCTGTGGTGCAAGGCCCGTGTGAGGACCAGATGAACTGTGAGGGGTATTGGTGGAGAGGTGGGGGCCTCTGCAGCACTGCATCAGGGTATGCTCCAGGGGGTTGAGAAGTGTGCATGGACCAGAACTGTGTTGATTGTGGGCGTAGTCCTGTGGGGGGTGAAACTTAGCAGAGGCAGAAGACCTGTGCTTCACAAATAGCCATAAAAGGATCAGCCTCACCTTCCAAATCCTGAAACAATTGAGTGCCCCCACCCCCGCCCCCCCCACCCCGTGCCAAAGGCCAGTCCCACTCAGCACACTCCTAAGAGAACTGACAACAGCCTTGTCGGCCTGAGGCCTATAGCAACTGTAAGGCCCTGAGCCTAGCAACCAGCTACAATGGGTACCAACCTAATTAAGAGGAAAACTGCAATAGGAGTGTGCTGATAGACTTTGTAGCCAATGGTGCTGAGGCTCCCCAAACTGGATTTACAAACAGCTGGCCAGGGAAGGAAAGACTAGACTCCCTTGGTACCTGCAGTAAGAGCAACCCTGCCACAGCAGAAAGACACAAGTAGCCCACAAAGGGGTCACTCCTGGATCTTCTGGACTGGTGACAGGAGGGAAGCACACTGCTGGGCCTCATAAGGCATCTCTTACATAAGGCCGCTTATCCAAGACCAGTGAAGTTTTGAACTGTATAATTCTGTGTTGTGGAGGTTGTCCTATGCATTTTAATCATCTAGCAGCATTTCTGTCCTCTACTCACTAGATGCCAGGAACAAATCTCCTGTAGGAACAATCACAAATATCTCCAGATATTGACAGTGATATAGATGGTTAATTAGCCTCAGCTTTATTGAAGGATCTTGGTAGAATATTTTGTACTTCTAAATGGATATATTATTTTTAAGATGTTAACTAACTGCTAAATGCAAGGGCACATGCTTGATTCCTTGTGTTACAAATTGTCCCTTGGACAATCATCTTGGTTCAAAATTGTTAGGGCATATTGAAAGCTATAGAGAAGATATAAGGATAACTATTATTTAAGGAACCCAGAAATGGAAAACTGTGTTTAATGCAGTCACATCTGCTGAATAGCAGTTTAGCCTTTGTGCAGCTGCCCCCTAAACAATTTTAATTGTATGTATAACTAGAATCCCAAACTCCCTAATATGTCAAAATTGAAAATAACCCTCTTCTCTTCCACATCCTTGTTTTTCTTCTTGTGTCACTTAAGGAACTGACACAGTATTTCTAAACATCTTTGATGACATAATCATTTCTTAAATTGATTCTCCCTTTTGGTTTCCAAAACATATTGGCAGATAAGATTTTCTATTTTTTTCTTTGTAGAGACTTTCATAATATTTCTTGTATTCAATCCTTGGTGTACATCAGCTACTTCACTGGCTTGATTATTGCGCTCCTCAGTTTTCTGGAACACAGACAGAAGCAAAAGACGATATTGTTGACAGAAAATAGCCAGAAGACGAGTATAGAGAGATGCCTGCTAAGAATTTACATAGTGTTCCAGGAGGAAAAACGAGCTTTTCAGGAGGCCGAAGAGAAGCAGTGCCTAATAGCAACATGAAAGGTCATTCATACCTCAAGCAGGGAACATTATGTGATACCAGAATGTGTGCCCCTATATGTGTGCCAGAATTAAACAAGGAATATTTTCCCCAAATACAATATGATAATATTTTCAGTCAAAGTTATATAGAGTATGAACTTGATCCTCTTCCTACAAATAAAAAAAGTTAAATTTCTTATGTTTTCTAGGATAATATGTGAGTCATTTGTAATATCATAACAGCCACAAGGTTTCTAAATCTTTCTTTTCTCTAATTGTGACCAAAAATGAAAAGACAACATTCTTATTAAATTTCTACTTAAAATTAGATGGAAGCTAACTTAAAAAAAAAAAACCCTGAACAATAACACTGTTTTTAGTGACACATCAACGTAGCTGAAAGGAACGTTTGTGGGGGATAGACTATAACTGCTAACATCAGTGAATTGAGAGAGTTAGAAGACCATTAAGGAGGGAAAAAAATAAAACTTTTTGGTGATGCTTTTCCATAGAAGAGAAAAGCACATAACAAGCAGAAGCCAAAGCAGTAAAACTGGAAAGAAAGAATGGTCTATTGAAAGATATATAAGAGGACTACCCTAAAAGATTGAAGAAATAACTTTTCCTTGAACTGGATTTATTGTTCTGAGCAGGACAGGAACATAGAAAATGTAAGATTCATATCTTCAAAAAGATTAAAAAGAATAGTTTCTCCTGAGAAAGTAGAGCTAGCCTTCACAGGGAAGGACACATCCGCAATAAAAACTATTAAATATTGTTTAAAAGTAAAGTTGTCAAATTAAAAGTTGAGATATGTGCTCATTACAAAAGAATATCATGAATCAAATCAAGCAGGAACATAAAACTGAAAGGAAGCATAAATACAACCACAAACAAATATACAAGGGTACACACACCATCTATTCATAAACACACGTGCATGTGTATACAAGTGAACACACGCAAACTCATTAAAAAAAACACATATGTGTTCAAACATACCAGATGCATAGTCACAAATTATGTACTCATATGTATGCATATGCACAAACACATTTCACACATAGCACTTGTGCATACACAAATACATACAGCACACAAGTATGTATATGTGTATATATACAAACCACACAAATACACATGCATGGCCAAATGACACACAACCACACATGATCACATGACTCAAAGAAATGCACACACAAGTGAGGTGATAACATAAACATTTATAAAAATCTTTAAGGAACGAAAATCACTGCATTAAAGAAAAGCATATATATATTTATATTTATGTATAATTTAAAAAATATAAAAATGACAAATTCCCCAAGGAGATGTTTAATAATCTCTGATAATTATCTCCAATCAAATTACATTAAAATCGAAAATAGAAACACAAATATAAAATTAGCATACTTTTATCAGATAAAGTAGACTTCAAGATCAAACAGGTAAAGAGAGACATAGAGGGGCAGTATTTAATGATAAAAGGGACTCTTGAGCAAGAAGACATAACACTTATAAATATACATGCATCCAACACAGGAGCACCAAAGTACCTAAAGCAACTATTAACAAACATAAAAGGAGATATTACCAACAACACAAAAATAGTAGGGGATACCTCAACACTCCACTTTCTTCAAAGGATAGATCATCCAGACAAAAAGTCATCAAGGAGGTAGTGGATTTAAATGAAAAACTAGACCAGATGAACTTAATAGATATATAGAGAGTACTCCATCCCAAACCAGCAGAGTATGCATTCTTCCCAAGTGTGCATGCAACATTCTCAAGGATAGACCATATATTGGGAAACAAGGCAAACTTCAATAAATTTAAGAAGATTGAAATCATATCTACTATTTTCTCTGACCATAATGCTATGGAACCAGAAATCAACTACAAGAAAAAAGCAGGGAAAGGAACAAAAATGTGGAGACTAAATAACATGCTACTGAACAACAAATGGGTTGCTTAAGAAATAAAACGAGAAATCAAAAAATATTTGAAGACAAATGAGAACAAAAACACACCATACCAACTCCTATGGGATGCAGCAAAAGCAGTCCTAAGAGGGAAAATTATAGCAATACAAACCCATGTTTACAAACAAGAAAAAGCTCAAATAAACAATCTTAAACTACACCTAACAGGAATAGAAAAAGAAGAACAAACAAAGCCCAGACTCAGTAGAAGGAGGAAAATAATAAAATTTAGAGCAGAAATAAATGAATTGAAACAAAAAAGACTGTAAAAAGGATCAATGAATCAAGGAGCTGGTTCTTTGAGAAGATAATTAAAATTAGAAATGAAAGAGGAGAAATTACAAGGGATAACACTGAAATACAAAAGATTATAAAAAATATGATGAAAAACTATGTGCCAAAAAACTGGACAACCTAGTTGAGATGGATAAATTCTTAGACTCCTACAACCTCTCAAGACTGAACAAAGAAAGAATGGAGAATCTGAATAGATCAATCACAAGTAGCAAGATTGAAACTGTTTCAAAAGCCTCCTGAAAAATAAAAGTGCAGGACCAGATGGCTTCTCAGGAGAATTCTACCAAACATTCAAAGGAGATTTATTACCCATTCTTCTCAAACTACTCCAAAAAATTGAGGAAGATGGAAATATTTCTAACACATTCTACAAGGCAGAAATATTTCTAACACATTCTACAAGGCCAATATCACCCTGAGACCAAAGGCAGGAAAGGAGAACACAAAGAAGGAAAATTACAGGCCAATATCGCTGATGAACATAGATGCAAAAATCCTGAACAAAATATTGGCAAACCAAAGACAGCAATACATTAAAAAGATCATACACCATGATCGAGTGGGATTCATACCAGGGACACAAGGATGGTTCAACATCCGCAAATCCATCAATGTGGTTCACCACATTCAGAAAATGAGGAAGAAAAACTACATGATAATCTCCGTAGATGTGGAGAAAGCATTTGACAAGATCCAACATCTATTCATGATAAAAACTCTCAGTGAAATGGATGTAGAAGGACAGTACCTCAACATGATAAAGACCATATATAACAAACTCACAGCCAGCATCATGCTCATTGGGGAAAAACTGGAAGCCATCTGTCTGAGAACGGGAACAAGACAAGGGTGTCCACTGTCATCACTCTTATTCAACATAGTATGTGAGGTTTTGTCCAGAGAAATTAGACAAGAAAAAGAAATAAATGGAATCCAAATAGACACTGAAGAAGTGAAACTCTTGCTGTTTGCAGATGACATGATTTTATATATAGAAAACCCTAAAGAATACATCAGAAAACTATTCGAAATAATCAACAACTGCAGCAAAGTTGCAGGGTAAAAAGCTAACTTATAAAAATCAGTAGCATTTCTATACTCAAATAATGAACTAACAGAACAAGAACTCAAGAATACAATTTCATTTACAGTCCCCCCAAAAAGAATAAAATATCTAGGAATAAATTTAACCAAGGAGGTGAAAGACCTATACAAAGAAAACTATAAGACATTACTGAAAGAAATTGGTAATGACATAAAGAAATGGAAAGATATTCCATGCACATGGATTGGAAGAATAAACATAGTTAAAGTGTCAATACTACCTAAGGTAATCTACAGATTCAGTGCAGTCCCAATCAGAATCTCAATGACATTCTTCACAGAAATAGAACAAATAATCTTAAAATTCATCTAGGGCAACAAAAGATCCAAAATAGCCAAAGCAACACTGAAAAGCAAGAACAAAGTTGGTGGCATTGCATCCATGACTTCAAAATATATTACAAAGCTATAGTAATCAAAACAGCATGGTTCTGGTACAAGAACAGGCACATAGATCAATGGAATCGAATTGAAAGCCCAGAAATAAAACCACACATCTATGCATAGCTAATCTTCCACAAAGGAGACAAGAACATACACTGGAGTGAGGAAAGCCTCTTTAATAAATAGTGCTGGGAAAACTGGACAGCCACATGCAAAAGAATGAAAGTAGACCATTATCGTTTCCCATGCACAAAAATACACTCAACATGGACCAAAGACTTGAAGGTAAAACCTAAAACCATAAAACTTCTGGAGGAGAATATAGGCAGTACACTCTTTGTTATCAGACTTAAAAAGTTCTTTTTGAATACCATGTTTACTCAGACAAGGGAAACAAAAGAAAGAATAAACAAGTGGGGCTTCATCAGACTAAAGAGCTTCTGGAAGACAAAGGAAACCAAGATCAAAATGAAAAAACAACCCACCAACAGGGAGAAAATATTTGCAAATCATATATCCAATAAGGGGTTAATCTCCATAATATATAAAGAGCTCACACAAATGAACTACAAAAAAACAAACAACACAATTAAAAAGTAGGCAGAAGATATGAACAGACATTTTTCCAAAGAAGACATACGGATGGCCAATAGGTGCCTGGAAAGATTCTTAACATCACTAATCATCAGGGAAATGCAAATCAAAACTACACTTAGATACCATTAGCTATGGCTATAAGGGCTATAATCACCAGGACAAAGAACAACAGATGTTAGACAGGTTGTTGAGAAAAGAGAACCCTCATCCGCTGCACGTGGGAATGCAAACTGGTGAAGCCACCATGGAAAACAGTATGGAGATTTCTCAAAAAATTAAAAATAGAACTACTATATGATCCAGCTATCCCATTACTGGGTATCTACCCAAAGAACTGGAAATCAACAATGGAAAGAGATTTATGCACCCCTATGTTCATTGCAGCACTATTCACAATAGCCAAGATGTGGAAGCAACCCAAGTGCCCATCAACAGATGATTGGATAAAGAAGATGTGGTATACACACACACACACACACACACAACTATTCAGCCATAAAAAATACAAAACCATCCCATTTTCAACCACATGGCTGAACCTTGAGGGCATCATGTTAAGCGAAATAAGCCAGACAGAGAAAGACAAACACCATATGATTTCACTTATGTGTGGAATATAAACAAACTTACAGACAAAGAGAATAAATTAGTGGTCACTGGGAGAAGGGAGGTGGGAGGGTGGGCACAAGGGGTGAAGGGGCATACTTATATGGTGTATGACAAACAATAAGGTACAACTGAAAACTCACTATGTTACAAGCTGTTATGACCACAATAAAAAAAATACAAAAAAAGTAAATAACCCCTTGGGAATAACTTAAAATTTTCTCACTAACATTTAGGAGAAAGAGAATGTCAAATGTACATTTATGGTTTACTGATTTTTAAAATTAAACAGGTCTCATTAATGGAGTAAACACTTTAATGTGTTCAAATATATTTGACCCTGGAATTCTCTTTATTTGAGATCTAAAATCATTTTCCCTAAGAATGTTTCCAGAATTTCCTCCTAGAGATGACATACCAGGCCCTAGTTTTTCTAATTACTCCTCCTTGACCACAGCTTTGTTAAGCCTCTCTTTCTAAAAAGACAGCTTGCGATTATAAAACGTAGATCCCTTTCTGATAACACTTCTGATAATACTGCACAAGGCTAAAACGCTTAACCCAGTTATCACACCTAGTATTCATTTAAATATCTTGATTCTATTCTCGGAACCATTCGTTTTCCTGAACTAAATGCTCAGTCCTTAGCCTTTAAGAAAGCAAATGTTTTTTGTTAAGGCATTTAGGCATGATGAAGTCAAATTTTTGACACAGTATGCACAATTCCCAAGGTTTGCTCATATCAATCCTTTCTTGAAATCACTGTGAGGAGGGGTGTAATAGGAAGAGATGAGAAGGCTGGGTGAAGCAACTAGGTTTCTTCATCCATGTTTATGCATAATAAGAGGAAATAGTCCTACCGAAAGCCCTATTTCTGAGCATGTTTCCAATTATATTTTTGCTGCTTTCAACACTTTCTCTGGGTAACTTATATTGGCACACATGTGAAAACATTTCTCACTTCTCTGTATGTGTGTGTGTATTTTATTCTGTGTCTGATGATTCCGTAATGATTTTTTTCTGATTATTTCCGCCAGCACTCTGTTGTGGACACTCATCTCTCCAAGCATTTTGAGATTTTTTTATTGTGGGATCATGTGTGATTGAACTTTACCTGTGGCAATTCTTGGAAGAAAGAAGTCCTCTAGAGAGGACTTTGTTTTCCTTACTAGGTACCTGGCTTACTAACAACCAAGGAATGTTTTAAAAATAACTCCTTGCCTCCAGGATTGTTGGATCTGAGGTTATTTTATATTTGGGTAGCAGACTCGTATGGGGTTTGCCGTTGTAAATATTCTGTTTTGTTTTCCCTCCTTTCAGTCTACTCACTGTTTGAGACAGGTGATTTCTTGGGGTATCTCCCTGTGGACTGCGTTTTATTCTAGTTTATCTTTTAACTAAGGATATAGGTTTCAGATTTTGCAGCTTTATGCTTCCATCTCCTTTCATTATCTTCACATGGGACAGACCCTGCATCCTGCAAGTACAAGAAAAAGTTAAGTTCTCAGAGATTTTCAGTTATCCACAGGACAGCTGGAAGCTTCCAAGATGCTTATTTTCTGGATTTCAAATTTTGCATGTTTGCTATCTGTGTTTCTCTTATTTATTTCCTGTTCAATGAGATAAAGTGCTATTTTTCCTACATATTTAATATTTTGCCACGTAACAGTTATTCAGACTCTCTTGTTCTCTGTATTCATGCAGGGGGACATCCTTACTTTGTGCGTCTAGTGTGGCTGGGATGTTGTCCTGACTCTTAGTCAAAAAGCCCGTTAATTAACTAGAAAAATGTCAATACCCCGTTTTTTAAAACATTTCTAATACTCTATTCAGGATCCAAATGTTTTATTTCAATTCAGTGCATATGGACCCATGAATGTCAATACATCAGACTTTAATATCTGCAACTATATAACATCATTTACCTCTTGCTACATAAATTCAGTTGATATTTTAAAATACTTTCTATATAATAAGTGTGAATTGTATTAGCTCTAACACAGGGCTAAAATGGTTAAGTGCAGCCATACTGAGTGTCTCTAATCCCTTTGCATTTCAAGACACTTTAGACAAATTCAAAATTGATTTTGGCACATATAGGAACAAATACTGAACAAAAAGATAATTTTTCACATAATTTTACATTTAGAAACATGAAGAAATAGCTATTTGTGTTTGTTTTCAACCCAAAATTAAAAACATACAAGTATGTGTGACACTGAATATTTAAACATGGGGAGAATACATACAGAAAAGCCAAAATAGTAAGGAATTTTGTTCACAACATGGTGGTAGGAACAACTAATTTAGTTCTTCTGAACAAGAAAGCTATAGCTAATTCCTAAATAATCTACTAAGAATAGTTATTTTTGACAATTAGATTATAAGGATATATTTATATTAAAGAAATTATTAAATAAAATGAATAAGCAAATCTCCATAACTTAGCTTAAGAAATAAAGCATTACCTGCACATTTGTGACTTCTCAGTGACACCCCATCCTTCTCCCTAAATGCAGCTGCAATCATGATTTTTGTGTTTCATTAATTTAACTTGTATTAAAATTTTATAATGTAGGATAAATAGGATATAACCTGAATCTTTGTGGCTCCTTATATGTTGCTTCCACTCATATTCGTATCTCTTTTCCACATGAGAGTTATTGTGTTTGTCATCCCTTATCCTCTGTATAGGTATTTGACATACAAGCATCCTAAAGTTTTTATCTTGATAACCTGGAATCATATTACATATACAAATTCATGTATTTTTCTATGACTTAATTATCCTGTGCTCAACATTCTTTTGACTCATTCTCCTTAATCAGCATAATATTGCCACATGATATTTATAATATGGATACTTCTAATCTTAATGGACATTTGGGTTGTTATTTGTTATTACATGCTATTAGCATTCTAATAAATGTCTCTTGGTCAAAATGTAAAAGGATTTATCTCTACTATATACTAAATAGTGGAATTGCTAAGTCATGCATCTTCACCATGACTAGGTGATGTCAAATGTTTTTATGAAGTGCTGTAATAGTCTAGATTTGAACTGGCAATAAACAAAAGTAATTGTTACTTTACTTTCTCATCAAGAATTGGTGACATCAAGTTTCTTAGGATTTAGTAGTATGGTGGGTATGAAGTGACAAGAACTGGGTATATTATTTACACTTACCTGATTGCTAATGTAGTTTGTAATTTTGTCATACTGTTATTAGCCATTTCCGTAGATGTTTCTTACTATTCAAATGTGTTTTTTTCCACTTTTATGTTAATTTATGATTTTCTGGTTGATGTGTACTTCTTTATATTTTGGAAATAATGCTTTTTATTTTATGGTTTGGAAATACCTAATTCCAATATTTGAAATATTATTTTGCTTTCTTAGTGGAATTTTTAAAGAATAGAGCCCTAGATAGCAATACAAAAAGTTTATCAATCAAAAGTTTATATTTTAGGATATGTTTACTTGAAAAATCCTGCCTTGAGATCTTAAGTAAATCATCCTGCATCTTATCAAAGTTATTCAATTTTTTCTTTTTTGCAAATATGTCATTAATCTATTTGTAATTGACTTTTTGAATCTAATGTAAAGTCATAAAAACTATTTTTGTTCATAGGTAACCAATTGAATAGCCATATTTTCATTAGAAATCTGAAAAGCCAGTTCGGTCATATTTCAAGTTTACTTATGTGAGTGCATTCAATTCCGGCTTTATTTTCTGTATCACTGATCTCTTTGTCAAATCATATTGTCTTAATTACTATAGCTTTATAATAAATTATGTTATTTTGACTGAAACTTTATTTAATAGGTAGACTTAGGAAAATTGAAATTTTTATTATATTAAAAATTACTAGCTGGTTTTATGTTGAGTATACTGACATGCTTCCTAAAGTCTTTCAGCAAATATATGTGTGTCTCTCAAAAAAAAAAATCACTGTGTGTCTTGGTTATATTTTTCCCAAGTATCTAATTCTTGTTGTCATTATAAAAAATGACCACCTCCACAAACATGCACATACAAATTTTATGGCTTAAAGGATAGTTTAAGATTTTGTTGGGAAAGTAAAACTATACTAGGGCAAATCATAATCAAACTTCTGAAAAGTAAAGAAAAAGAAAAAGAATCTTGAAAGCAAAGAGAAACAACCTGTTATCTATAAGGATTCAAATTCAAATGACAGAATATTACTCGTCTGAAACCATGGAGGCCAGCAGAAAGTGACACAATACTTCTCAAATGGTAAAAGAAAAGATTTGTCAACTGAAAATTCTATATCCAGCAAAACAATACTTCAGAGAAGAAGGCAAACAAAGAAAAAACTTAAATATTTTGTTGATAGTAGAACTTCCATTAAAGTTGGCTAATGGAAATTCTTTGACCAGAAAGGAAATGATAGAAGAAGAAAGCCTGGAGAATTGAAGGAAAAAAGAACAGAAAGGGCAAAAATATGATTGTATATACTAGACTCTCCTCTTCATGAGTTTAACAAATCAAATAATTGATTGAATTAAAAATTATAAAACTATCTTAATCTCAAGGCTTTGATATTTACAAGTGAGGCAAGTAAAGGGAACTAAATTGAAGTAAGGTTTCCATACTTCACACACACACACACACACACACACACACACACACACACACACTCAAAATGGAAAAATGTTGCTGCTGGAAGACTCTGTTAAGTCACATGGATGTATTCTAAAACTCAGAGCCACTACTAAAAGCATACAAAGAGATACTCAATAATATTATTATAAATCAAGATAGAATCTTAAAAATACATTCAAGTAACCCGACAGAAAATCAAGAAAAGAGAAACAAAGTATCGAGAACCAAAGGAAATAAACAGAAAACAAATAATAAAATGACAGACTTTAGCTCTAACATATCAATAATTACCTTTGATATAAATGATCTAAATACACCAACAAAAGGCAAGATTGGCAGAGTGGATAGGAGAAATATTAACCAATTATATTCTCTTTACAAGACTTGTAACCGATCATAACAAATCATAGCAATGCATTTCTTCACTTCAACAGATTTTTTTGTCTAGCATTGCTGCTGTCATCTGACCATTAAAACTTCTGGATGATTCAGGAATTCAAAAGCATCAATATACCTAAATGAGGAGGATTGCTGTGATTCCAAGGGCTCCTAAAATTTACCCTCTCTTTCATTCCATATTTCATCATGCAGTATCCTTAGGGCTTTTTTCTTTTCCTACAGCAAACAGAATTACCTAGAATGATTGGAAATATGTTTATATTATCAATTCCTTTCTCTTAAAAAGTCCATTGATTACTTAAGCTTCAAGTTTATGTAAAGAGTTGGTTTATACATTTATATAATTTTGTTGCCTAGGGTTCTCTCCTGATCTCAGTAAATGGTTCCACGGTCTACTTATTTGTTTACAAAATAAAAATAGGGTATTTTTGTTGCATCACATGTCTGCAGATTTCTACAAGATTAAGCTTTGTTGACTTTATATACAAAATATTCATTGCTTGTGTTGTTTTTCTCTTTTTACATAGCCTTCTCTCTGAGCCCACCCTAGTTAATATCTCAATCAGATTATATTAGTCTTCTAAATGATTTTCTTCTCAATTCTTGCCCTATTTGATTCATTGTCTACAAATAAGACAGAATCATCTTTGTGAAAGGTAAATCTCATTTTTGTGTTATTCTATTTAGACCGTTTGTTGTCTTCACATTTTTCTTTGAATAGCTATGACCAGGTCTAGTATAACATAATGATTTGGGGCTCAATTTGATCTTCAACAAGTCCTTCTTACTCTCTATATGTTAACAAAGTTTCCTTCCATTTCTGGATGGTTTATGCCACACATCTACCCTGCCACATCATCTATTCACTAGCACCTATTTAAGTCATATTTCTTTTTCTTTTTTTTAAAAGATTGGCCCTGAGGTAACATCTGTTGCCAATCTTCCTCTTTTTTTTTCTTCTCCCCGGGACATAGTTCTATATTCTAGCTGTAGATTCTTCCGGTTGAGCTACGTGGTTCACCACCTTAACATGGCTTGATAAGTGGTGCTAGGTCCACCTCCAGGATCTGAACCTGTGGAACCCTGGGCTGCTGAATCAGAATCCGTGACTAATCATTCGGCCCTGGGGCTGGCCCCTTAAGTCATATTTCTGCAGCCACTGTGCCTCTGAATCTCTCCTGAATAATTGATTTCTTGTGGACAAATCCATTGGATATCTCTCAGTCCTTAGATTACTTGAACATTTGCAACAATTGAGAATATTGACTATTTTACTATCTTTTAAGAACTCTCTTTCTTTTTGACCTAGGATAATTCCTCTCCTGTCTCCTCTCCTACATTTTGGTACATATATTTTTTATGTCCTCATTGTATTGTATTATTCTTTCCCCTACTGAAATATTAGAAATTTTTAAGGTTCCACTGTAAGCCTTTAATTATTACTACTGTTGTTTTTGTTACTGTTTTCACTATTATTTTTATTTTATCTTTATTCTCCTCTCTTTGTCAATAGTTCTCAACCAGAGGCACATAAATAAGGATGATTTTAAGCTTTGTTAATGTGTACATTCTGCTATACTATTCTAAAATTCTTATTTAATTGGTGTGGCATGTGACTCTAGTATTTTTATTTTCATTTAAGTTACACAGATATATATAACACCGATTTAGAACTCCTGATCTAGGCAATATTACTCCCTCACAGGTTAAATACTGTCTTGCCTATTCATTCTAAAATGTAAATCTCTAATCCATCCCATTTTATTGAACCCCGACAGCCAACTGGATGTCTCAGGAACACTTCCAATAAAACATTACCAAACAAAACACATCAACTTCTTTTCCCTACACACACCTCACACACACGTACATACATACCTCAAAACTAAACTTTTGTGTTTTCCATCTCTTATTGATTGGGCTAGGGGCTAACTGGTTAACCAGTTTCCATTATAAGGCAAAGACCCACATCTCAGCGAGTTTAAATATCTTAGGCAGTGCCCATAGGTAGTAAGTCAAAGAGTTCAAATTTGCTTTCAGAGTCTGCAAACTTCAAATTTAGGATTTTCTTCCTAAGTCCAAGATAATTTGTGAAGTGATTGAATGGTGAAGTCTATTAAAAGTTTTTCTCCATTGATTCTTTGATCATGGTTTAATTTTCCATTTGTTTTTAAAAGTTAAAGAATCAACCAACTCCAACAGATTCAGTTCACTGACTGTGTAGGGTGAGTGGTAAATTTGGTGTTTCACCTAGTGTCCAAGCAATTTATTGAATAAGTTAAATTTTTCCCATTAAACTTATTCAGAGGCAAGCACAAATATTTACTATAACTCAAATAAAAAAATTGAGAGATATATAGAGGTAGCTACCTAGAGAGAGAGAGAGAGACAGAGAGATAGGGTGACACAGAGAGAGAGAGAGGAAGAGGGGAGCAAATCAACTGAGAATAGAACATGAAGCGCTGACTTATTAGCACTTATCTAGATCTCCCTCCAGGTCAGCAACAACTGTCTTACTACTCACTAATTTAATTGTTTTCAAGGATCTTATCCAAATAATTAGTTGATATTTTAAAGTTAATCAGCATGATTCTGTTGCTGAAAGTGTTGCTTATAAAAGAGAAAAAAACAAGAGTGACTAGGTGATCTGTATATTGGCATGACAGCTGTTCAATGGAAGCACGATATTCCTATTTTTTCCTACATTAAATGGAGAACATGAGGGGGAGATATAAAGGACATAAATAAATATGATAACTTCAAAACAATTATAGAACACTATGGGAGATGTAACTAATGAGTCTGTAATTACTAGACCATAACATTTTAATTAAGATTCTAATTTGAAAATATGGTTGGTTATTCACAGGGGTCTTTAAACTTTTTTCTTATTATAATTTAATTAATTAACCCAAAGTAACATTTAAGGTTCCATTAGCAAATTAGCTTAATAATTTGAAGGAAAATGAACTCATCAATAGGATTGTGAGTTAATTTAAAATTACTATAAAGAGTACTAATGTAGAATTCTACTACAACTGAAATATATCCTATTACTATGCACAAAATATGGAATACCATTTTGAAAAAAAAATCTATGTGCTTAATCGAGTTAAAAATAACAAGCTCACAATATTTTTAGTTTTTTATAACTATTTAAACAGATGTTCTTTCTCTTAATCCCTCCCATTGATTTTCATGGAATATCCTTATCTTACTATTATCCATTTTAATAGATAATTTTCAGAGCCCACATCTTGGAAAAGCATGAAATTATTCTGTTTGCAGTTTCACTAAATTAAAATCATTTTTAGTATACTCTTCATCTGTTGGTAAATATGTGAAGCATATGCAAACAAATAAACAATAATAAAGCTAAGAGTTTAGTGTTCACTAAAAGTTGAATATACATAAAAATGTTTTTCTGACATATTAAAGATTTAGGACAGGAATTTAGTGGGTAGCAGGAGCAGGGAAATTGAAACATGGGCAGAGGCTTGGGAAAGATCTTGATTCAAATCACTTAGATCTCAATAAGGCGGAATGTCCTCTTGTCCACAATGAAGGCAAGGATCAATAAAGTCAAGTCTTCAGCATTCCTCTTTTCCCTGAGCAAACCATTTCAGGACTATCATAGACATAAATTCTTGGCTATGAAGATAAGACTTAGTTCACCTGTTAAACACAATTCTAGTTTGTTCACCTGTTTTAAACACAGAATACTGAAATACCAATAACATATTTAGGAAGTTAAAAGAAATAGTGCTTTATATCAGATGTGTTCATTTTTTATTTGCTTAAAAACATATGCTTGCTTTATTTTTAAAAACTTTTAATCATTTATTCGGTTATATTATATTGTTTAGGACAGACATTTCAAAATTCATTCAAAAGGAAGTAACTGAAAATCAACTGAAATTATATTTTGCAATATTTCATTTCTAGTGAGTTTTATTTCTCCATATCTGGAGGGGTACAGATTAAAACTGACAGCCCAATACATCTTAAAGTGGATTATTAATTGAAATCTGAAGAATATTTAATCAATTTTGACTTCTTTATGGTTTTGAGTTGAATAGAGAGTTTAAAAAACTAAAAGAGAGTGACTGTAGGAAAATACATTAAGAATTAACCTCTATAATGATAAATAAATTACCTAAAAAGAAATATGTGTATGCTTTTATATATATTATATGTATAATATATATATGCAATATTTTGGATATTGCATATTTGGATATCGCATATTTAGACACCCAAAGAGATATGAATCATTTCAGGTATGTTCATATGGCCCTGCCAGCAATTAGGCTAATGGGTAGATTAATGTTCTCTATATTGTTAAAATCTATGAGGTGCATGGAGAAAACACACTTAGAATGAGCATAAATAGTAAACTGTTTACCAATAAATTACACATTTGTATAGCATAATTAGGCCTTATAGCGAGGTAGTTGATAAAAACACTTCTTTTGGGGGCTGAATTTATAGGTAATCTGACAATGCTGAATGTATATTCTGTGAAGATTATCCTTCTCTGAACTATATCCCAAATATCACACAAAATTCCACCAACTAGAATTTCATAATTTTTAACAAACCAATATCCACCCCCACCAGCCCATCCCCTACCCACAGAGTAGTGCCATCAACAGCCAGTTCTGAGCCCCTCTGTGAATCCAAACTAGGTTCACTTAATGGATTAGAGGCTCTCAGTTTAAGGACTAGGACTCTTGGATTAACACAGTGCATTTAACAAGAGTACAGGTACAGAAAGCATGAGCGGACAGTTTATATGGAGCAGAAGTAGGGAAGTGAAGGAGTGAAATATGATTTTTGAAGCAGTTCACACTTTGAATAAGGCGAGTGTTGGTGACATTCTCTAGTACAGGATATACTTGAATATTCTGAATATTTATGGGATATTGGATGCTTGAGAAATTCATACACCAGGAAAGTCTAACAGTTAAGAGTGGAATAAAGGCATATAAGAAATTGTAAAATGGTAAATGTGAATTTTTAAATATATCTTAAGGGTCAACCAAGCTTTAATAGCTGCCCTAGGAAACATTCTCTGATTCGTAGCCCATAGAATTCTCTGCCTCTACACTCCTTCTATGCCTGAATAATGCATAATTTTAAGCTCAATTTTGAGACACTTCTTTATCAATCCATTCAGTTAATAACTATTGAGAAACTATCATTCATTAAACACTGTTCTAAGATCTAGAGTGACAGCAATGAAAAAAAAGAGATAAAAATTATTTCCCTCATAGAGTTTATTTCTGTTTGGGGCTGTTATAACAAAAACCATTAATCTGGTTATGAAGTGGAGAAGGTCTTTGAGATAACTCCACCCATCTGGGACACTGATGGGTTTATGTACCTTCTGAAGGATGTGTCTCTGTGTGTGCATGAGAGAGAGAAACCGCTGAGTGTAACAATTTTGTCATAGACTCCACGAGCTTAGCTAAATTTAATTGCACTTTAATCTGTGGATTCATACACATCTCTCTCCTCCACCTTGGGGAAATTCTCTGTGGCTTCACAATTCGGCTCAGAGCTGGAGTAAGGGGCACACATCATTTAGAACAAGAGAAAGTCTGAGCAAGAGCACCCCTGTTAGAGTTCAGAGGCTGTCCTTGCCACTGGTTACCACTTATAGAAACCTTTCCAACAGGAGAACTAGTACTTCTGAATTAAAAACAAAACACACACACACACATGAAGAAAGAAGCAACGTGTTTTATGTAGGTTCCTTGAAGAAAACATCTCAAAACAGAACAGGATGCTCACTGTACCAGGTGCCCTTGACACATCTGGGAACCTCAGCAAAGACACCTGGACATCTTAGTAAAAGTGGCTCAGAACCCAGTGAGAAGAGTAGTGTCACATCAGCAAGGGCTGAGTCTCTTCAAAGATCTGGACGCCAGTTTCAATGAAAGGGTCAAGGCCTCAACTGTACCTCTGATGCTCTGTCTGGCCTCCACTAGTGGCCTCTACTTCTACTCACCTATTTCAACCACTATTTCTCTCGCGTTTATTACTGTATTGAACAACATCAATGTTTGTTCATTTCTATTTTACTCTATTATATAATAACAGGTGGCAGGGAAAATGCCATTTTGCCATCAGCACTTAACATACAATGAATTGATTTTCTATGATAGAAACTTTATTTTACATCTAGAAATAAGTTACTATATGGTTATTTGTTACAGCAGCATTGAGAAATTAATACAAAAGCTTTTGGTTCTGATGGTGTCAATTTTTCCATTAGAGAATATAAAAATAAGTATTTAAAAATTAAAATGAGAAATATTTATTTCCTTATCTTAGAGAAAATTCTTGCTTACAATTTATTCCATTATATCATTTACCATATATTTATTTATCTAACCTTACCTCCAGAACATCTTTCTATCTTTCTGAACTTAAGACAATTTTGTGTCTCTTTGTTATAGTCAAAAGAAAATTCAAAGACTTTTCCTTGATATGAATATTTTATTGAGCGAGAAACACACTCACGAACAGGAAGACTTCAAACCTGAGAGTGGTATGAAGCTCAGAGGCATGACATTATGAGATGGCTTATAAAATAGAAATGAGAAGGCTTTTCAACCTCTACAATGACTGGTTATTACATTGGGGATTTCCAGAAGGCAGGGGATAGGTTAAAAGTGATTATCTCATATTATTTTAGGAAGATGACTTAAGTTTCATTTATGATTATCGGACACATTTAAAAGAAAGAACCTAAGTTAAGTTTTGCTTATATTCATGAAATAAGCTAGGTTAAGTTTTGTTCATGTAGCTTAGTTAGTTTTGTCTGCTTGGGGGATCTTCAAGACTGATCTCCATTTTATTTTATTTTAACAATATAAATATACTTTTTCTATAATTATATCAAGTGAAAAATTCTGATATCATTAATATCTCATTATTTTAATTATTTTATAACATTTCATAATGTGTTTATACTATAATCATTCTTCTTCTGCCAAACATTTTATTTGATTTATTTTTCATTACAAGTTATGCCATGAATAAATTGAGAGTTCTTACTAACGTTACTAATGTATTACAATAATCTTAGGCCATTCTTTTTTCAAGATGTCAGCATTTTAGCATTCAGAGAAAAAACGACTTTACTGAAATAGGTCAACAAGCAAACCTGTAATTTTTATGGTAAAAACAGGATATCTAGATCAGTCACCATTCGCTGCATTGTCCCATATTGGTCCGCAAGAAAAATAAACTTGTTGGACCCTCTCCTGACATTTAAAGGAAATGATACATCCTATTGAGTACTTTACCTTTTCAATCAGCGTTCCTCCACTGATTTTCTTCCTTCATCAGATTAGTCAGCAGTGATCTTCTGAGAAGGAATTGGAGATATCAGTTTTCTTTTATTTGAGCCCACCAGGAAGAGAATACATTTTGTACCTGTTCTTGGGCACAGGTAGCTCACTGTGGGTGCGCATAAGAAGGTTCATTATTACTATTTGATTTAATAATTTGGCAAGCCAGGCTCACCCAGTTTCTTGCAAGACTATTTCATAGCTATGAAAGGCAAAAAAAAATTCTTTCAGGAAACAAGGACACCAATTTATGCTTGAAAATGAAAGGTGGCATCTTCAAAAATTAAGATTAGATTATATGTCTGTGCATAAGTGAATGATTTTGACAGGTGAAAAAAAAGACATATTTACTGTGCAACTAATATACAGCAATTCATATAAAACACAATAACCATGTTGCTCTTCTCAATTCGGACTGTATCTTAGTTGTAGTAAAAGATAATTTTAGGCAGATGGTCTTTAACACGTGCAGGCTGATGCTGACAAGTGCACAATGTACATGCATTTTGAAAGAGTGAAATGAGGGAGACAAATACAAGTCTTAGCATTTTTAAATTATTTTGATTTTATTGTCATGTCTCTGATCTTTTTGTGACAATTTTGTATACTCTTACCAAACAGCTTTTTGACATCTTCTGTTTTTCTGAGTGTATCTAATCATCAAAGAATGTGTCCTCCAGGTGCCTGCAAACATAAACTAAACTAAACTAAACTAAACTAAACTATTCCTGGGCTTTTAACCTCCTCCCCAGGATTCTATAGTCCCAGGGTTGGAGAAATGCTGAGGTTCCAAATACGCCTGGATGAAGGAAGAGACTAGGGTGCATAGAGACAGTTAGCTCTTGTCCTAAGATGGCCTCTAAAGAAGAACAACTCCTAGTATTCACCTCCTTTTGTAATCTCTTGTCACAGTGAAATTGATTCGGCACTGCGACTCACTTTAACCTACAGAGAATGCAGAAGTAACACAGTTCCAACGTTGGGACTAAACCTTAAGAAGGCGTGGCAGGCAGCTTCGGCTTTCATACTTTTGGGAGCCCAATAAGAAGTTCAGCTTCTTTGTTGTAGACACCGGTGGATAGAGTATGTGAGGAAGGCAACAGAGAGGAAGAGCCTCTGAGACTACATGGAAAGAGATCCAGCCATCTCAGCATCCCAGGTGGTCCTAACTGTCTAACCCTTCCTGCCTCGTCCTCAGGCAAATAAGTAGAGTCACCTTGGGCATCCCGGTGGCCACCTGATCACAACAGCATGAAAGACCCTAAGCAAAAACAACAGAGCTGCTCAGCTGAGTCCAGATAATGATGCATTATTGTTTTAAACCACTGCGCTTCTTTTTTAAGATTGGCACCTGAGCTAACAACTGTTGCCAATCTTTTTTTTCTGCTTTTTCTCCCAAAATCCCCCCAGTACATAGTTGTATATTTTACTTGTGGGTCCTTCTAGTTGTGGCATGTGGGATGCTGCCTCAGCATGGCCTAACGAGCCGTTCCATGTCTTTGCCCAGGATCCAAACCGGCGAAACCCTGGGCAGCCTAAGCGGAGCAGGTGAACTTAACCACTTGGCCACAAGGCTGGCCCCTAAGTCACTAAGTTTTGTAGTTGGCTCAGCAACCAATAAACCAGAGCATTGATCCATGAACATTGCCAAGGCAAAGAAAGCGAAGTAAATACCACGTTTCGGCTCATTCCATGGCTTATATCATTTTATCATTTAAACAGACCTATCACAGAGCCACTAATAGTATCACGTCCCTATCAGAGATAAAGAAACTGAAGTTTATGAATTTTTTGGTAAGAGGTATTAGATATGTTGAACGTACGTTGCACTCCAGTTACTAAAGACACAGTGAAACCATTCACATAGGCAAAAGCAGAAATGATCCTGTCACACTTCAGCTTAAAATTTCCCAGTGGCTTTCCTTAACATTCCAAGTTCAATCCAAATCCTTACCTTGGCTTGCAAGACGCTGAATGATCTGCTTCTCTGCATCTTCTCTGCCTTCATTCCTAGTCTCTCCTCCCACGCCCTCACCCTTCCCATCCCAATTCTCTGCTACTCGTTTCCTTACTGATCCTGGAATAGTGCATCCCTGCTTCAGGGTTGTTAACTCTTGCTGTTTCCTCTTCCAGTAACAGCAACTAATCAACTTTCTGAGTGCTTAGTAGGTGCTAGGCACTGAGCATTAGGTTATTAATCCATTACTACTCAAAACAAGCCATCAAATGTATTGCCCATTTGGAGAAATTGATGCAGAGAAACTTATGAACCTTGCCAATGTAACATAGCAAGTGAAAGAACCAAAATATGAACACAGGCTACCTGGCACAAAATTTCTATGCTCAAGACCATAGTGAATACAGCTGCCTTAAACACTCTTCTACCAAATACATACAAAGCTAGTGCCTCAGCTTGCTTCAGTTCTTTGTTCAAAGGTCATCTTATCAGAGTGGGCTCTTTCCTAACTTTATGTAAAGTAGAACTCTTGCATCTCTATCCACTTACTCTGCTTTATCTTTCTTCATAGCACCAATTGTTATTTGATATATTATATATTTATTTGTTCATTGTTCATCTCTCTTCCCACTCAAAACTAAAAGAGCAGGAGATATTTCTTTGTTAGTTACTTCTGACTTCTAGTGTTACGAAAAGAGCCTGGCAAGTAATAGGCACTTAAAAATAATTGTCAAATAAAAAAAAGAATAGAAAACTCAGGATTTTAATTCACTTTGCAGTCTGAATCTAGTTTGACCATACTCTGCTCCTATATTTATTTTGGATCACTACCATGGGCATTGTTATTTAAATGCTAATTTACATTTATATTTTCAGGTGCACACATTTGTCTTTCATGCTCAAATAGATTTTAAAGCCTTTGAGTAGAGGATATAACTCTTATTTTTGCTTTACTCATACATAATGCTTTATGAGCAAATAAATCATTTTGTGAGTATATTTGATTCTCTTTAATGAACTCAATTAAACTTTGAATTTTAGTAAAGTAAATGCAGTCATATTGCAAGGTTGATCTAAATCCTGTTCTTACACTTAATAACATTAGCCGACATCTCTATTATTAATTTCCTTATTGTAAAACAGGCCTAGTGATATTAATGTCTATATCATATGCCTTCATATGAGTCATAGTAGGTTACATCATGATGCAGTGACAATATATACATCTACGCACGCACATGCACACACATTTATACACATTTTTTCCCTCTTCATGGAACATTAGGTTTGAGTTTATCTTACTCTCTACTGCAGTGCCCTTCATATGCTAATTGAAAATTTCTGGCTGTATCACTTTCATGGAACTTCCACAGTGACATCTGCTCCTAAGTTTGTTGCTGTACAGAAGAGGGAGACGAAAAAAAAAGCAATAATCAGAGAAATAATGAAAACTTCCAAATATGGAAAATGTTAGAGATACGTTTATATCAGATTCAAGGAAAAGATTACTATGAAAGCAAAATAATATAGAATTATAAAAAACTAAAGAATTAGACTAAAAAAACTATGAATAAAGCAGATAACCCATTTACTCACTAAATCAGACAATAAAGAAGACTAAGATTGACAAATTTCTAAGTGACAATGGGAAAAAAATCAGAAATATCCAGGAAACAAAATTTTTTATTAAAGAATACTTCTTTGTTTAATAACATGGATGAATTTGGTGATTTTCTTGGGAAAAAATACCAAAAATTAACATCAGAAGAGGCAGAAACCAAAAGAGGAAAATTTCTATGCAAGTAATTGAGAAAGTTTTATAAGCACCAGTTCCCAATATTTTCACACATGATCTCTATCAAATTTTCAAGCAACACATAATCAGAATGGTATTTAGTCCGGTTCAAGAGAAAGAGACAGAGAATTTTAAAGTAAAGTTTTCCCTGTTTATTTAACTAAGTCAACATAATTTTAGTAGTTAAATCTGGGAAAAAGGAGACCTTACACACAGATTTTAATGATGAACTTTTATGTGATGCTCAAAAATACTAACAGCTATTTTACAACATCCAATTTCAAAATACACATTTTGATGAACACGTGTGCATTTCTGTTCAGTTTACCATTAATATCGGAATTTCACAGTTTTAGAACGTGTATATCTTCAGCTTTTATAGATGCTCCCAAACTATTTTCCAATAAAATTCATTGTATTTTCATACAATAGGTTCCACAGTGAAATACTACATAGTAATGGAAATGAACAAATTCCAATTACACATGTGAGACCAGATAAATCACAAAAATGAGAAATCTCACAAACACAGTTACAAGAGAGGATAGAGGTGATAGTCCCATTTTTAATAATATCAGCATTACCAAAACTACTCTTTGCTATTTTAAGAAGATGGGATTGGTGGAGTGGGAAAGAAGGGGGGGAAAGAGAACTTCTATGGTATTAGCACTATGGTAATATTCTGTTTCATGATCCGGGTGCAAGTTATCTATTTTTAGTTTGTGAAAATTAATGAGCTACGCTCTTACACATGCAACTTCAATAGTTTAAAGTTTTAAATGCCTGTACATATATACATGTGTTTGTGTATAAATGCTTCAATGAAAAGATTTTAAAACTCCTAACCATTTGTTTTGTTTTAGTAATGAATAAAATAATTTGTATTAGAAAATATTTTAATAAAATTTACTAATACTCATATTTAGTCAAAAAAGAAACAAAAATGAAAATCTCTATCAATGGCAGGAAAATATTTTATAAAGTTAATATTTATTTCTGTTTTTTTTAATGGGCTTAATTCTCTTATCTGAAGTCATATTAGCCAAATGTGTTTTGGAATTCAAAAAAGGTTTTTGTGGGGTAGGCTTTAGAAAAGTTATATGTGCAGCTCCCAGCAAGGTTCATAGTATCATGTATTAATGAGGCATGTTTATATTTCTACACTGAAATCCATGAACACCTACAAAAAGTAGAATTTTTAAAAGGTAGCAAATAACCTTAGGACAGTTCACAACTTGTCATGTTTTGGCTACCAAATGAGTTATAATAAAACTTTCATTTTTCAGAGCTTCCACAAGTGAATCAGGAAGAAAAATAAAAGTAAAATGACCAAATTGAATAAAATTCCAATTATAGAAGCCATCGCCGTGATCATTATGTATAAAAAAATAGTCAACTTCACTAATATTCAGATAATTGCACATCAATTTTAAACTTGTTTAGTTTCACTAATATTACTAAATTGAATTTATTCACAATATCCAGTATAACAAATGATGTGAGAATATAAACAATTTTTTATGCTTTTATAAACAGTGTAAATTGATAAAAATCATTTTTGGTGCTGAAAGGAGCCTTCCAACTCGACATTTTTACAGTAAGCTTCCATTCACTGGGTGTATATACATATGGAAATAAAAGGGTAATGTGACCTATTTTGGTGATTTACAATATAGAGTCCTAAGGCCTTGAGTTTAATTATGCTAATCAGATATCGGAAATAAACTATAGTCATGTGCCACATAATGACCTTTCGGTCAGTGACTGACCCCATATAAGATGGCAGTCCCATAAAATTAGTACCATATAGCCTAGGTGTGTAGTAAGCTAGCCTTATTACACAACTATAGCTTTGTTTAAGTACACTCTATGATGTTTGCACAACAACGGAATTGCCTAACAATGCATCTCTCAGAATGTATCCCGTTGTTAAGTATCATGTGACTGTAAATGCTATATATTTATATCACAGGTCCTGAAAACAGTCCTGTTAGAAACCTTTCAGCAAGGAGGAAGTGGTACATTTATTTTAAAATGTTGACCTGTTGAGTGGTACCACCAACTGAGATATATGTATGGCAATATTAATGCACAAAATTTAGATTTCCTTAAATTACATAGAAACTGAAAGTTTTGAGCAATGGTTAATAGCTTTTGTTTATTTTTTTCCCACTAGATTATTCCAGGAGTAAGCATTGTTCACTATATCATTTAGCTGAACATTTAAGATTTCAATTGCTCAAGCTAATTTGAGTTATCCTACATATCCTTGATACATAAATATAATGCAAAGACTTAGTGAAGTTTGTGCATTGTCCTGGTTGTTACTTACTGACTGAGAAGCAAACAAGCAAACAAAAAACTCACCGGCATTGTTCAACAACGACATAAAATAAAAGTTATTACAATGGAAAACGAGTGTGAGAAAGAAGTAAAATTTCAGGATATTTGTAAAAGCTCACCTCAATGGAAGTCGGCGATCACACTTACCCTTGGTCAAAGCTAATTCATGTATTTTTTTGGAGTGTTAAGTTGAGTTACAATTTTCAAAAACCTTATAGTAAGTACAAACAGAAAACTGCAATGATTTCATCTTTAAGAAGGTGATCTCCAGCTTTTGAGAAGTTTTGAGATTGGTGAAGTGGAACTCTCAGACAAATTGATCCAAGTAGTCATGCTGTCCAGGTGTTTTGAAGAATTAAGCAAGTGGACATGAAGCCTGATCAGAACTTGGGAAATCAAATAACAAATTTCATAGAAAAAAATTTTAATTACCAATTGTTCTAACTTCTAATAGTGCAAGCCTTCAAAAAAAATCTTGACAATTATCAATAAACTGTTTGAAATAAAGGGGAGCAAGCCAAAGGGGTGAAATGTCTTGAGGGATTTCTCTCATGACTTTAAGGTAGATATAAAAGTAGACATGAGTGTATAACCAAAGAAGAATGAAAAACAATGATACATGCACCTTTTAAAATATCATATGGATTCACTTCAGAATAACTGATAATTTTAAGTACATAATAAATATACAAAATGTGTACTAAGCATAAATAAGAATGTTATTTAACATAGTTTAAATAAGCATGTTCTATAAGTATGCTAGACACAATGTAGGCCTCCACAGTGATTTTACCTCCCTACCTCCATCAAGACAATACATTTTTGATTGGCCAGTAAATAACAAAAAGCCTCAATAAATCAAAAGCCAAAGTTAACACAAAATACTTTAATAAGTAGTGGTAAAATGAGAGAGACGGGAGGAAGAAAGAGAGAGAGAAAGAGAAAGAGAAACAAATTGAAAAAAAAAATGCTATTGTTTTCAAGTATAAAGGCAGTCGTTTTTGGCAGGACAGCAGGGCCTGGAAAAAGTTTCAGAAGGACTGATGCAAGGAAATTGCTTGCAGTATGAAGTTATAGTTAATGTTGTGACTTTTGAAAAGAAGTCACTTGAGATCACAACCTATGTCAATTGCTCACTATGTAACCATTTCTCTTATCAAGAGTCCGTGACTCCAGGGGCTGGCCCCGTGGCCGACTGGTTAAGTTCGTGCGCTCCACTGCAGGTGGCCCAGTGTTTCGTTAGTTTGAATCCTGGGCACGGACATGGCACTGCTCATCAAACCATGCTGAGGCAGTGTCCCACATGCCACAACTAGAAGGACCCACAGTGAAGAATATACAACTATGTACCGGGGGGCTTTGGGGAGAAAAAGGAAAAAAATAAAATCTTTAAATAAAAAATAAAAAAAAAGTCTGTGACTGTGAATTAGTGTTTTAAGCAGTCTTTCAAATTCTTTGTTAAGATTAAGATTATCAGGTTTGCATTTTTATGACATGCTATCTGTTGTTAAAAATTGTAAAACTCATTACTAGTTAAGCAAATTAAGAATTTTTAATGATTTTTAAGTTGTGTTTCATAAATTTCTCTTGAAGCAAAAAGAGTCAAGAAATCAAGTGAGATAATTGAAACTGTCATTTTGATTTCACAGCACAATTAGTTTGCATTTATGTTTGTCAAGCAGCAAAAACACAAGATAATACACTTGCATGAAAGAAAAGCTAATGAATCCGTTACTTTTTATCTGTTTGTTGCTAGTGCCATTGAGTAGATTCCAACTCCTAGCGACCCTGTGTACAGCAGAGCGGAAGCCTGCCCAGTCTTTTTACACCATCCTCGCACTTCTGGTGCGCTATATCAAACAGTGCTGTGCTGCCCTTCACAGGGTTTTTCGTGGCCAGTTCTTTTAGAAGTGAACAGCTGGGACCGTTTTTCTATTCTAGTCTATCCGAGTCTGGAAACTCCGCTGAAACCTGTCCACCATGGGTGACCTTGCTGATATTTGAAATATAGGTGACATAGCTTTCAGCATCACAGCAAAATGCAGCTGCCACATTATGACATGCAACAGATGGACAGTGTGGTTCTCCAACTGGGAGATGAACCCAGGGCCACAGCCATGAGAGCACTGAATCTTAATCACCAGACTATCAGGGCTGACTGGATTTACCTATTTATGTGTCTATTATTGATTTTATTTTATTTTTCAAACTTTTTTCTACCTCCAAAAAGCATTTATGAGTAAATGGAATATTCTTGGCCTGCTACAGCTTATTCTTTTATTCCAGTTTTCTTGGCTTTAAAGAATAAGGAATTATTTATTATTTTCTCCCTATAACTTACGTGATAAAGACATGAGTTTTATGTACACTAACAAAAAGCATGTGTGTACTTCTTAACAGAGTTAAAAATTAAATTTTAATGGTTTTTTATCCTCCTCAGCTCTATTTCAGTTGATGTTCAGTCATTATGTCAAATTAACTAAAGTTTGCATGACTTTTAAAAGTAATTAATGCACATTCACTTCCATTTTCTTTTTTGATTCATAGAGTTTAACTAATTTGGTTCCAAGGTCATGATTCTTTTTAGGTTGCAATTTTAGGAATGTAGAGTTTTCTGATGGCAAATTATCACATCTTTGCTTTATACCTTGCTTAATCTCTCTATGACCCACCTAGACACAAAAAATACACAAAATTCAATATTAGATATTATTGCTATTAATATTTTCTTAACCAATCCAATCACATTTCTTTCCAACTGTCTTTTTAATGCTCGACTCTTGTCTGCTTCCGGATCCATCTCCTCTCTTTTACCCTCACTGTCCAAACTCCTCATTGTCTTCTTCATTAGAAGTATCTCTATGTTTGTACAACTTAAGTGCATCCACCGTAACCCTATAGAGTCTCATCTTCATCTCCAATGTATTTATTAAGATTTTATCTTGGATATAAATTCAACTATCTTCCTAAAAATGTGCTACTGTGTATACAATTTTGCAAATACCTCTTTAGAATTAACACTAAGGTCAGTGTTATTACCTTTGTTTCACAGATATGGAATACAAGATTTGGGAAACTTAACTTATACACAGACATATCCAACTAAAAAGGAAAATTTTTGAAATAACTAGTATATCTCATAGATACTCTGGCAGAATAGGAATAGTTAGGTTGCACTGGCATTCACCTGAGTTAGAAACCATGTTTTTTTGGAGGAACTCCTCTTCATATCTTTATGATTTTCTACAGTAATTGAAAGCAGCCTGGGTTTAAGTGTGGAAAGAAAATGTGTGGATTGAGCCAAAACTGGGGTTTTTCCAGGCATGTAAACCAGTCACAGTAGTACAAGGAGCTGTTGGAAACGCTGCTAAAAGAGTTGAGTAAGTGATACTCTGTACTACATCGAAAGAGGGGGTAAAGCTAGGTGAGATAAGAACACAGGCATGTCACAGAGAGTTGTAGAACTGCATTGAATGGCTTGATAAGGTCAAGTAAACATGTAAATTAGTTTACAATTTGGAACAATAGAAAGCTTTGCTTAAGGACCATAGAATTTTAGTGTAATATTTCATAAATAGATCAGTTACTTCTCGTGATAAAGTCTGGGCCACCATCATAGGTTGAGTTTACTGATATACTTTGGAAGCTTGAGGAAATTGAAGATGAGAAGACTAGGGAACTAGAGCCAAGATTTTACATGATAGTTAATGTGAATAAAATCAGAATTTTTCATTTATTCTGGAATCCTCATCCCATTGCAGTTAAAAATACTCTAGAATTAGGCAATTCTAGATAATTTTATCCTCCATAGCCTTAATATTATTAGAGGTACCTATGTAAACCTTTACATTATTCGTCTGACAATAATTTACCCTTACTTTAGTTGCCATTTAGGGTCTCTGTATTCAGGATGAAATCTCAGGTAAAGATGCTTACTTGAAGACAGCCCCAAGAAGCAAAATATGTAGTTGGTTGTCACAATATGCTTAGAGGTACAAAATAAAGATACAAAGGAACGTTTCTACATTCAAAAAGGTGATAGTAGTCACAATCAATAATGTCCATTATTAGTTGTCCTCGGGGCCAATTTCCAATACTTAGCACTTTCATACAGGTACAAACAAGAAAGGTTGCCATTTGCTTTTCTGAAACCTTGGATGTCAACTCATCATACTCTTTATATAGTAAAATTGGTCATTTTATCTAGGGAATTTATCCTGTTCTCACTCCAAAGTATTATGAAGGAAAAGTTGTTTTTCCTTGGGTTATTTGTTTAATTTTTTTTTTTTTAATTTTTGGTACTCTACCTCTCACTTGTTTTCCTGTTTACTTGGGATGCCAGTTGATAATACATAGACCCGAGTCAATTCCAGAATCCTCCTGCTATCTAATTCCCCCCCAAAACTGGTTTATTTACCTCTTCATGATCCAATAGAAAATGCTGGACAACTTATTAAATTCTTGGAGGCACAATGTTTATATGATCTCATAAGATATTGAGTAGCTAGTTGTAGTTCTGCAGATAAAATTAAGTCAATTCGAATCTGTTATAGAGGCCAATTTAAGAGACTCATCAAAGTCCAGTGATAGGAACTTAATTCATTAAGAGTAAGAATTTAAGAAATATATCTAGTGATGGATTTTAATTTCAAGAATGTCCTCAATTTTTCATGCATTTCTACATTTTTTTGTGGTGTCCTACCACACTGATTATGGGTTTAGACTTATGATGTTCTTTGCCCAGTAGAGAGTAGCAAATTTGATGTAAGAAGAGGCTTGAAAACTGGTTTTATGATTTTGCTTCCTTCCTTGGAACCCTGCTAATGCCATGATGAAAAGCCTGGGCTAGTCTGCTGATGTGTGAGAGACCATGTGGAATAAAGCCTAGTCATTGCAGTCTAGGCCAGGTTCCCCAGTCCCTTCAATGGCTGATTGCATGTTCAACAATGAACCCAACTAAGATCAGCAGACCTGCTTGGCTCATGACAGATTTTGGAGAAATAATAAACAGTTATTGTTTTCAATTTAAAAGTTTGAGAATTGTCTGCTAAACAGCAATAACTAACAATTAGAGGATATAATGGAGAATGTTTTAGGACATCCTTAAGGGTTTATCTTTCTTCGAGATAATATATTCTTTTCAAAATGGAAAGTTGTTATAGTACTGAGGGGAAGATGGACCAAGGATGAGTCTGTGAAGTTTGAGAAATATAACAATAAGAGAAGAACTTTTCTTTCACAGTTTATGTTTCATTCTGAATATCCATTATAGAACTAACTATATTCAGGCTGCCCTTTCCTGGCTGCATGATACCCAGCCAAGAACCAGGAAATTAACTGATTTTAAATCACTCCAGCTACATGAGCTACTTTAAAGATGATCCTCAAGTTAAAAACAGATGAATCAACTACTTTATCTTCAAAGCTACTGGTGTGGTGTCCAAATTAGGATATTAAGAAGATCCAATCTTTGGTGATCTAAGTGATACAGTCTGGATTGATATCATGGGACAGGTTGCAGGGTTTGAGAGACAAACATGTGGCTCAAAGACACAAGAGGAATTGTCTGGAAGCATCTTTCTGAATAAAAGACTCAAATTTCAAAATAAGATATAAAAGGACTATTCAGTGAGAGCACATACAAAATTTTAGATGCATGTGATAGAAAGAGTATATAGTAAGCAGATTCAAGGAATAGAAAGATAAGCATTTTGTTGGAGAAAATAAAGCCCAGAGTAATACAGGGAGGAAATATGGAAAAGAATAGATAACAGCAGGAGTTTGCCTAGTTGATAGCGATATAGTATGAAGTCCCTGAATAAATTTGAATCAGAGTCCTGATCTTAACGCACTGCACCCTACCACCTGCAGAACTTGAGTCTGAGCTCATCTCTGCCACTTGTTGTCATAAACAAGCAGCACATTTTATTTTTCACAGTTCCTGTATTATTATACAAAAACAGTAATAATTCACAGGTTATTTAGAGGAACTAAATAAGAACGCATGTGAGTAGCAGTTAGCAATTTGACTGTAAAACGATAGAAGGTCAATGTGCAAAACAATTATTAGTTAATTATCCAGCACACCCCTGCAAACTTCATGGTCTGCATAATTCAATTCAAAACATCATTACAAATTGTGTACAGGGATAGCTCATCTATCTCCAGACCACTCAAAAGACTTCAAAAGGAAGGGGGGAAATGTTAAATTCTCAAATGCTCAGAATCTACTATATATAAATAATTGTGTTGATCCTATTGTACTTAAATCCAATATAAATATTCTTGTTAGGTCATTAATTATGATGGAGGAGTAAAGGGATTTTGAAAATTGTAAGGGAAAGTAGCATAAAATCTAGTTTATATATGAAAGAGTGGTGAATTAGTAAAGATAAATAAAAGTGACATTTTTGAGCATGAGATAATTGTAAAACAAAGAAAAACAATCAAATAAACTTCCGCAGAATTACAGAATCTGAGTAAAATAATTCTTTATATGACATTCTGAATTTTGAAAATAGCTATATACGGCTTTTAATAAATCTTTCCTAAAGCACATATTCTGGAGGAGGAGCATATCTAGCTTAACCCATTTTATTAAATTTGATGACACAAACTTCTATTAATAGAAACTAAATCAAAGAAACTACGTTGTAAGGTAAATCTAAAAGCCTGTGGAGCACAGAATTAACTGAGTATGTTATTGAGCTTGTAGTTTTCATGTAAATATTAATCATTCAAATGTGTGAAATCATTGACGTTGTCAGGGAGCGAGTCACCAATAGAGCCTACACCTTTGAAAACCGTCCTACCACATCATCCAAAGAGTATAAGTGAAAAATTCATCCCATGCTCTTGTGTATTTCAAATCACAATCCCTTATTTAATATTTTAATTTGGATTGTGTCCAACTCATTTGTCTTTGTTTGAAATGTGCTTTTGTTTTCTGTGTTTACTTTTCTCAATATTTAGACCCTGTGTCCTAAAGGAGATCAAAATTGAAGACAGTAAACTTCACAAAGTGATCATTTTCAAACCTAAAGAAAACTTGCAAGGCTATTCCAAAATTTATACTTCTCATCAGATTATCCAAATGTTAAATTTTGATGTTTTCTTAATCAATTTCTCTCTCTCTACACGCAGGCATGCACTTTGGGACTATGTAAATATTCTTCTCCTCCTTAATCTTCAACTCACAAGTAGTAACATTTGTAGATAATTAATTTGTAAATGAATTATTATTGCCCCGCTTTCAAAAAAGTGATTTTTAATATCATTCTTTCTTAATCCTTTAATAGTTACTTGAGGGGCTGGCCCGTGGCGCAGTGGTTAAGTTCCCTCGTTCCGCTTTGCAGCCCAGAGTACACTGGTTTGGATCCCGGGTGTGGACATGGCAACACTTGGCAAAAACCATGCTGTGGTAGGCATCCCACATATAAAGTAGAGGAAGATGGGCACGGATGTTAGCTCAGGGCCAGTCTTATTCAGCAAAAAGAAGAGGATTGGCAGTAGTTAGCTCAGGGCTAATCTTCCTCAAAAAACCAAAAATAAGTTAATTAATATTTTGCTGTAATGGAGAACTGTTCTTTCACTTTTATATATGAATGTAACTATCACCCATTTATTATTTATTTGCTCTCACTTATTTATTATCAGGGTGGACTCATGGGTTTCACTTTTAATCAGTGGGTTGTAATCCTAAACTGCCACTATATATTTTGATGTTCAATTTGTCCTAGATTTGGCTAGGTGGAACTCCTTCAGTCTAGCTCATGTGTCATTTTGACGACGCTCTATAATTTTTTGACAACTCTGTTACTTTCTGGCACAACATGATTTTGCACTAGCATCTGATACTTTCTCTGCCTGAGATCTAAACTTGTCAGCCAACTCTCCAAGCTACCTTGGTTATTTTTATTAAGGAATGGTATTTAGAAATCAAGATCAGGGGCTAGCCATGGTGCCTGGTATTGATCCTACTTGAAGTCATTGTTTCTAGGCCCTTTCAGCAGTTATGAAATATACTTGCACATATGCATATGTAACAAATATACAAAAACACATATATACATTTATATATGTGTGTGTATTAAAATCATGAATTTACGCTGAAACTCCCATCTCCAATACAGCACCACAAGTTCCTTTTAACCTTCCCACATTCCATATTTGTATCACTCTTTTTCTACAGTGGGAAAACAACCCCCTAACGTTGTCCTACAATATGTTGAAAGGATTTTTCCTCTCTTTTTTTTTTTTTTCTTGAGGAAGATTAGCCCTGAGCTAACTACTGCCAATGCTCCTCTTTTTTTCTGAGGAAGACTGGCCCTGAGCTAACATCCATGCCTGTCTTCCTCTATTTTAAACGTGGGACGCCTACCACAGCATGGCTATTGCTAAGCGGTGCCATGTCCGCACCTGGGATGCGAACTGGTGAACCCTGGGCCGCCGAGAAGCAGAACGTGCGAACTTAACTGCTGCACCACTGGGCCGGCCCCATGTTGAAAGGATTTTTAGAAATGCTAAACTAATACCACTGTGAAAAATAATCCTCCTAAATAAAGTTTAGGATTATTTTTTATAGTTCTTTATGTCTCTAAACTGAAGGTACATGCTTTTTGTTGAATTAATAACTTCTTAGGGTTTATGCTGCATCAATACACACACACACACATACACCTTTCTCCTCCTTTTTTTTTTTTTAACTATTCCTTAGTAGAACATGGTGTGGATATAACCTATTTTTTTCAAGAATCTACTGTGCATCAGATCAGTGGCTTCCAATCTTTTGCGTTGTGAAAACAGTGCTGTCGTGAATCACCTTATACGTGTGTATTTTTTGTTTTGCTGGGAGTGTTAGAGGAATATCTTAAAGGTACATTCCTACAAAGGAGGACTGTAGTTTTGTTTCAGCTACTGTCAAATATCCTGAGGTATTATTTTGAATAGTCACGGAAGCAGGATGATTATTCTTTTCCAGCCCACCAGATATTCTTCAGTTTCAGCTCAGTGCCTATGACTAAGTCTAGAAAAATAGTTATGAAACAAGTCAAATCTAGCAATTCAACAAACTACAGGTGTCTGGAAAGATATTGATTCATTTCCCAAATATAACTGTGAAAACAAGAAGCCAAGCACAAAGAGCGCCTACGTGATGATATCATGTAATAGAGCATAAAAACGAGCGAGACTATCTAGGGAAATTATCTACAGTGTTAAGATTGCGGGACATCCACTACCTTTGGGGGCTGATAGTGACAGGCAAGGAGCACGAGGGAGCTCTGAGATGCTGAATAATGCTCTGTGCCATGATCACAGTGCCTGTGACATGACACTACTCAGTGGAGGAAATGTATTAAGCAGACAATTTACCAATTACACATTTTTGTGCATAAAATAAGAAATTGTTTAATAAAACATGTAAAAGACAAAATTTATCTGTTTTTCATTAATTTTTCTTCTTTCCAAGTATAAATGGCAATATTTAGGGTTTAAGGACATTCGTAACTGAAATGCAGCAAAAATTTTTGGACATACATAGAACAGTAAAAAGAATACACAGACTCCCTAAGGTAATGATCTTGGTCACCTTAAGTTGCAATCAAATTTTTACATGTTTTTATAAATGTAGAGACTTTGGGGGTATTTTTTAGATTTACTACTTCAAAGGTTTTTATTAATCAAGATAATTAATGTTAACTTCTTTAAGAGACAAATGCTAAAATCTCAGTGGCAATGCAAAACCAAAGTATATTTCTCATTAGAAAAAACTCGTTTAGATTTAATGACTCTACAAAGCATCTTTATTCTGTGTCGTAACTGCTCTTTCAGAGTGCTTCACAATTACGGTTCCACTGTCTCATGGCCATTATCGGTACTGCAAGGAGAAAAAGACAGAGGCCAGACACACTGAGTTTACCTGCCGCAGCCTGGAGGTGACACACTCACCATCCTTTAGCTACATAAATTCAAGTGGCTTCAAACTAACTACAAGGGATGCTGGGAAATGTAAAGCGGTACTGAAATGTTTGTTCAGGACTTAGAGTCTTTCCATAACCTGTCAGTCTAGTCACTAAATATGTCTTTGCTCCCACTTCCCCCAAAGATATCTCTTCCAAAAGCAAAAAAGAAAAAAGAAAAAAAAAAAAAAAGAAACAAAGTCTACAGACACTGTATCCAAATAATTTGTTACACAGTGATAGTAACCAAACAGTTGACATGCAAATTTAATTAAAAGAGAATACAGAAATAAGAGGAAGCCTTAAAATATTGATGAATCCAATTCTTGATCCAAAATTAGCCTTTAATCAAAGGATATATACACCTGTAATTATTTTGCTTTTGTTCCTTTATCCTAAATTATCTCCTTTGTGTCTCCCTTAATTAAAAAATTGAATAATGTGGATGAGACTTCATGGTCCTGAGAGTTTTACCAGATGTTCCGAAAAGCCCAATGAATACCAAGAGCTAAATTTTATTATTTATTCAGTGAAGGGATAATCTGTACTGAATTCATGGTGGCAGTGATCCACAGTTGGCGAGTTCATTACCAGTACTTATGACTTCTTGATATAGCTCCTTTAGAACACAGTTCCACTATGATCCTTAAGAAACATTGCAAAATTGGATATAAAATAAAATGCTGGAATATTATATATTTCATTAACCAGGTGATTCACCTACTAAAATGATTGGCATCTAGAAAAAAGGGAATAGATACATTTCACATGTCTCCCTTATCGCTATGATATGTTTTGATTAGAGTTCAGAATATTTGAGAGGACGACTCTAAAAACATTACGTGCAATTTTGGTTATGAGATATTTTTATGGTCTAGTTGAATTTTGTGTACGTTGAGGACTTGATACACTTCTTCAGTCTGATGATTCATCTGTATTCCCAGGTCCATTATCTCTGTAAATCACTCCTCTCTCATTCTATCAATTCTTTCCTTTCTGAGCTACTATTAGATGTGTGTGAGATCTTCTCATTCTTTTTTACATATATCTTACCCTCTCCTAAAGATCTAACATTAACTTCATTAGTTCTTTCCTCCATTGTATCTAATTTATTGTTTAGTCTAATCACTGAGTCTTTTGTTATCCAATATTTGTAGTTAATTTTTATAAATTTTAATTGTTTCTTTTCCAATTTAATTCTCCTTTTCTCTATTCTACATGACATTTTCTCATTATTTCTCTCATTAATCTTATTGCATATTAATAAAAGATCCTTTCAGATTGTCGTGTATTTCTAGTTCTTGTGACTTTTAATTACCTGTTAAGACTATCAACTAACTGTATTCATTGCTTTATTTTTTTCACGAAGTTATATATTGTTGAGAACATTTTGTTTAAAGATAATTGTTACCATTTTAATTTTATCATACATTGCATTATTCTTTAGTTATTATTGAATATATTGGTTAATTAGGGGAACTGAGTGAGTTTTATAGGTAACTGATGGAACTTCTTGGTTGTCCCATTACTCTCAGAGAGCAATTGTGGCTTATTAATTTATTTTATGAAACTGTTATCTACTTAATCTAACCAATTCTTCAAGGTCCAGATCAATCTGAACGTCCCTCATGAAGTTTTTACTCTAGTCTTGGCATGATCTTTCTTCTTTTTTGCTAGAGTGTGCCAGCAACTATTGGAGCTGAGAGTATCCTTATTCTTATTTAAAAGGAAATGCAATTATTTATTTTCTCAATATCTCCGAGGGTTTCAAACGACTGCCATCTATCTATTCTTCTTGATCTGAAGTGAGATATGTAACCGTAAATGAATCTAATCCGGTGCTCTGGGAGATGAGTGTGTGGAATCCGACGCTACTGACTCAAGAATTATTACACCAAACTCACAAGACTGGGGTAGCAGCAGCAAATTCCAGAGGGAATTGGAATTTGGAATGTCTGGGACGCCACCAACAAGTGTCCACTAGAGACCTCTAGATGGCAGTAAGCAAAAGGAAGTTTTCCCACTAAAGGCGCTTCCCTTGACTCTTGCTTATCAAAGTGTGCTACTCACATCAGATGCTATGTAGGCCATTATCCAATTCATTTTCTTGTATATTTTTTCCAGCTAGCTTCTAAGTGTTTGAGGACAAGAGTTTATTTTAAATATTCAAATATGCATCATGTTTTCCTGTATACTGCTGGACATAGAATATTCACTTTTCTACTCTATGTGGAATTTAATTAAAGGGAAATCTTAAATCTCTTTATAATCAGAATCATCACAAAATAGTCAGATCTAATACTTTGCTTCCATTTTTCTGTATATATTTAGTTATATATCTGATTATTTAGTTATCTATCAGCTAGAAAAGGTAAATTTTGAGAAATTCAGTCAATAGTTTAATGTAAAACATTAATAACTAGTGTCTACTTTGGTTGAAAATGAACAATAATGAGATGAGAAAATATCAAGCAATATATTTATATGAGTACAATTTTGTCACTATTATAGAAATAGCATAATGGGAGTCATTTTTATAATAATATAATTATTAGTTTCTATGTCAATCTTATTTTCTGTCGTACTAGTTATCAGTATTAAATAATTAAATATTAGAGTGTTAAATTTTTGTATTTAAAATATTCACAAAAGATCATTACATTTGCTTCAGATATGAACTTTTGTTCTTACGTATTGGGTAATTGAACGCAAAATCATGTAAATGTGTTCATAATGTTGTGGGTATATGCAACCAATCATATTGACTTATTCTTTTTTAAAAAACAACGTGAATATTTAGATTTTTAAATTATTTTTCTTATGTTAAATCCTTTTTGATTATTTTATCTTGTATCTTAATATGTTTCTAGTACTAAAGTATCATTAGAGATTTTTAAAAGCTCTCAAACAAAATTTCCACATCCTTATTTTCTCACAGAGAACATATTTAAAGTTAGACTATTTATAGAAGCCCTATATGCTATTTTTTGGCATCACAATGTGATTATACATATTAGAGGACTCATTAATTTCTTCTGTTTTACTGTAAATAGTTTAGATGTCAATAACTTTCCATTTCTGATGGTAGGGTAGTTTAAAACCAGTATTAAGAAATATTTTATATCAAGATTTGATTTCCTATTGTTTCGTCTTGCATTTTTCTTAAAGTCTATTGACTTTATTCTGTTTTTATGTCAGAACACTCACAAGTTTTCTTACATTACATATTACTTTTCTCTCTGGCTATTTAGATTTCTTTCTTTCACCAGTAAAAGGTATGTGGATGGAAAATGACAGCACAAAAAGAGAGATCAGAAAAGCAGAGCAATGGGGTAAAAAAAGAAGGCAAGTTGGAGAATACCAACAATGAAGAAAGACCCTGCTCCTACACAAGAGTGTCAGGAACTGTGGTTTAGGAGCTTCATAAAAGAAGAAGTTGTTTCCTCAATGCACACTGATAAAGAAACTGTGTCCTTGACCTGTGAACAAGATTTAATCATCTTTTTGAAGTGTGGGCTAAGGAGAATGTAAGGGAGCAAATATTCCTCTGCTGTGAGACCAACATAATAAAGCTTTCGTCGGCAAGGGCTAAAAGTTGCTATGCGTCTTCATCTCCAGCTTTATATTCCTACATCTCTGGGATTAGGCACTAGAATCTAACTGCTACTGTTAGTCATTTTTTAATTCTAAGGGTTTATCTCCTTTACTTCTCTAAAAGTTGCTGCAAGAATTTGGAGGGTTAGATGAGAAATTCTAATATTGGCAGAATTTTCTTTCGCTAAATGAATGGAATTGTATGAGAGGAACAAAGGGGATGGAAATGGAATCTGTTATTTACCAAAGGGTGTGGTTTATTCTTGGCTTCTGTTTAATTCCTTCTTCAATTATGTTAATAGCAATGGAAATGAAAATATACCACAAGGCATAAGAAGCAGATGTCTATAGCAAAGACCAAATATAAATCAATAGACATATATAGATACAATAACCAAATACCTCCTGGAAAAATCTTCCCCATCAATAACTAATGAATGAAAATTTATTCTGTATGAGACCATCCCAGTTTGCATTACAATGGAAACTGCACTTAGAACAAAATCCTAAAATGTATTTCTGAAAGATCTAGAGTATCTAGCTAATTGAGGGAAAGAAAGTTGCCTGAAAAAGAAACCTAATCTTAGCAACCTTTTCTCTCTTTTAGAATGGCTAAAGATAGGAACTGTGTAGGTGTCTAGGGAGCTTACCCATGATTTTGACATTTACTCTTTTTTTAGACTCTCACATTGTTCTTTATTGAAACTAAATGTTGCTGATTATTTGTGCAAGATTCTTTCTTTGGAAGTTTCCTGAGACTGTAATTTAATACTTGACTTTCAAATCCATCATTGTTCTAAGAACATGGTAATTTCACTACACTCTCGCAGAGTAACCTACTTGGAAAGTTCAGTAAAAGACACAGGTAAAATCGGCTTCTGTAATATTTACTATAATCATCCATGTAAATAAAATGGTGTGAGAACTTTCGTGGCATAGAATTTTCAAGATATTACACATTTTGTGTGTATTTGAAATGAAAATAATCAATATATTATTAATTGCAACAGTTGACAATAAAATTTCAGAGTTAATACATAATTTCTGATTGTGTCTATTTTTATTTTAAATCTTGGAACCAAATGAATATGAGTCAGATATGTCATAGTATCTTTGCTCTTAGTAATTTTCTTTTGCTGGTGACTTTTTGATTATTTGCTTTTTAACTGTTATCTAAAGATAATGTGGAAATCTCTGCTTCATCGTCCAAGCTAAAATATTCCAGCAAGATGTTACTTCTTGTTTTTTACTATTACCATTAAGAATCCTTCTTGTACTTTGAACAATAATGTAAGCAAATGTCTATTCACCCACAACCTACAAAGCAGTAAGCAAAGCATACTTTTTAATTGAATAGAGAAACAAAAGGTAAGAGCATAATTTCTACCTATTGCAAAAATAATCTCAAGATTTAGATAGATTTTTAAATATAAATTATTTAAATACAGAAGTGATACTACTCATGTTAATTTACTATTTTGTCTTCATTGCCAACAATAAACTGACAGTAGAGAGTTTAACGTAATTTAAACATAAACAGGAAGAGAATTCTTGACACATATTTTTTAAAAAACATTAACACATAGGTATTGCCATGAGGAATCCACCAAGCAAATCAATAAGATATTTGTGCAAGCATTTTAATTATATAAATGCTCACAGTTTCAATTTTATTCATATATATATTATCATAACATGTATACGTGTGTGTGTGTGTTACCTGGTGGTCTATTGGTTAAGATTCGGCGCTCTCACTGGCCTAGGTTTGTTTCCAGTCATGGGATCACACCACCTGTCTCGCACTTCTCATATTGTGGCAGCTGCCTGTCGCTGTCATGCTGAAAGCTATGTCACCAGTATTTCAAACACTAGCAGGGTCACCCATGGTGGACAGGTTTCAATGGAGCCTCCAGACTAGGAAGAAGGACCTGGCCACCCACTTCCAAAAAGACTGGCCATGAAAACCCTGTGAATAGCAGCAAAGTATTGTCTGATAAACGCTGGAAGGTGAGCGAATGGCTCAAAAAGACCATGCAGGGTCTGCTCTGCTGTACACAGGGGCGCTAGAAGTAAGAATCAACTCAATGATACTAACAACAAACATATATTACATTATATATATTATAGTATATATATTTTAGTATATGTATATTACAGTATATTATCCACATATATTATAGTGAGATATATGTGATTATGATATATGTATAGGTACTTCTCTGTAAATCTCTCTCTCTCTCTCTCTATATATATATCTTTCACTACATATACATATATGTATGCAGTCTATTATCCAGAAATATATGCATATATACATACATATATATATATATATATACGCACAGATACCTGGATAATATACTGAAAGTATTCACACAGTTTGGAATTAAGTATGTGATTCTTTTGAAAATCATGAATAAATTTCAGCTTATGACATATTTCAGATCAATTTAAATGCTATAGTACAGACAATTTTTAAAATAAAAATTCAGAGAGTGTGAAAGAAAATATCATTTTTAAGCTCAGTTTGGTTGCATGTCCGTGGATGCACAGTCTCAGGTTAGCAGTGTTTGCTCTCCTTGCATCTCAGGCAGCTCTCCAAGCAGGAAGTCTCAGGCCCCAGTAGCAGCAGGCAGGTTGAGAAAGGCCAGAGTCCTCTGTACGCAGGCTTGTTCTTCCTGATGATATGTGCGACCCAAGGAATCTGCTGGCAGAGATAGGCAGCACAGAACAAAATAAAACAGACAAATAAAATAGAGGAAAAAAGCCAAATATAAATCAATTCAATTATTTTATAGTATATAAGGAGGAGATGCTCACAAAATGTAAGAAGAAAATAACCTTGAAATATATTTATTGTTGGAAACAACAATAAACATTATATATTCATTTTACTTCTGACCTATTTTTGAGAAAGCCTGTTTTATGTGAAATAATATAGAAAAGTTAAGAAGACTTTGAAAAAAATAAATACATTAAAACTGAAATTAGGTCAGAAACATCCAGTTAAACATGGTAATTAGCTAAGTATATGTGCTATCACCTTTATCTCTTCAAACTAACAACAACAGAAAAAAAGCCAGAAAATAGTAGAAAAAATAGATCATAATCCAAGCGCAGATTACCTAGACAGGAAACAACAATAAATAAGTGATGCAGTGGAATTCTGAAAAATTGAAAGTGGATGGTAGAATGGTCATAAACTTAATGGAGCTGAGCTTGTAGGCTCAACGGCCTGTAGCAACAACGGAGGACACTGATAAGAGCAGAAACATTTGCCTGCCGCAGGATGGGATTTCTAGAAGCAAATATTGAGCATGGATCATGGTATTACATGTTTCTTAGAGATTAGGGATCAACATCTGAGAAGAAAAAGGGAAGAAGTATGACAGGTGAAGGGATAAGTTGAATCATGGTACAGGCTGAATAAAGCCTTGGCCACAGCAAGTGCTGAAACCTATGTGGCCTGTCAGAGATTTCGTGAGGTAAGCCAAAGTGGCCAGGTCTTTATTCCTTTGTTGGGATCCCTTAATATGTTGCATTGGGAAGAGTGAGTCTTTGTGTGAGATGGTTCTTGTTTTAGGACATTCCTGTAGTCTCTTCCATTTCTTCAAGTCTCACGAGCAGAGGAACTTAATAGTCTTAACCTTTACAAAGATGTCTGCATGGAAAATAGCCTTGGAGGTTAGAGACAGTCCACTCCAAGGCAGAGGTAAAATTTGTTTGCTGCCTAATATAATAAAGACAGTGTCACCCTTTGAAGCAAACAGTGGGCAAGTTTGCTTGACACTCCTTCTAAAATATTGAAGTTTCTGAAGTTTAGGATCCTCAGCTATAACGTGGCATCCACCCAGGCCTACATCTGCATCATTCCCATAGGAATTCAGGAGCAAGAGAAACCGCTGTGAACATGAAGCTCATGCTGCTTGCTTTGCCAGGAGGGATAAAGTCCTTCGCTTCTGACGTAGAAGTCTTGGGCTGTCTTCGGGTACCCGTGAAACTGTGGTGGTCTAACGTTAGCTTGAAAGTAAGGTAAAATTTGGAACCCATCACAGTTCTTGACAGTTTTTGGTGATGAGGTTGGGATGCTGACAGAGACAAGGCTTCTGAAAAAGAAAATACAAAAGGTCTCCACAGGCCATGTTAGGGCGTAGAAGAAGATTGAGTAGGATTTTGTATCAAACGCTCTAACCCATGTGATGAGTGATGGGGGAGAGTAAGGGTATCTACTGAAGATTAAGGGTTCTATTTGCTGATGAAGGTTTAGAGGCTGAGTAACAACAGGGACAAATGAAACAAGCTGCCTGATTCTTTGGATAAATACCCAGAAGTGAGATTCCTGGGTCATATGGTAGTTCTATTTTTAATGTTTGACCAACCTTCGTAACATTTTCCATAGCAGCCGCACCATTTTGTATTCTCATCAACAGCGTGCTCTGATTTATCCAAAAGAATTGAAATCAGGATTGCAAAGAGATATTAGCATTCCCATGATCATTGCAACATTGTCACAATAGCCAAGATGTGGAAACAACTTTAGTGTCCATCAACAGATGAATTAATAACGAACTGTTATATACATACAATGTAATGCTATTCAACCTTAAAAACAAATAAACAAAAAAGAAATTCTGTAATATGTGACAGCATGGATGAACCTTGAGGACATCATGCTAGATGAAATGTCAGTCACTGAAAGACAAATACTGCAGGATTCACTTATATGAGGTATCTAAACAGTCAAATTCATAGAATCAAACAGTGGAATGGCGGTTGCCAAGGGCTGGAGGGAGGGGGAAGTGTGTGGTTACCAATCACTGAGCATAAAGTTTCAGTTAAGCAAGATAAATAAGCTCTAGAGATCTGCTTGTCAGAATTGTACCTATGATCAACCAGAATGTATTATACACTTAAAATTCGTTAACAGGATAGTTCTCCTAAGTGTTCTTACCACAATGAAACAAAATCTTTTAAAACAAGAAAGAAACAGGCGGTCCAAATATTGCATTGGTTTTGATTTACTCTCCCTTGGGTGGAAGGAAGGAGGAATGTTATTATGGGGCAGCGAGGGGATGTGTCAGTGAGGCAGCAAGACCACCAGAAACACAATATGGCTGCAGATGCTGAGAGAGATCACCCAAAGCTGACACATAACTCTAGGTGCATCAAATTAAAAATCTGCTTGGAGGGACTTTGAGTGGCAGTCACACTGCTTGAAAATGAAAACAAAATGTGCCTTGTTTACTTTTGCAGAGATGTTGTCTCCCTTTACACACTGTAGTCCCTCTGATCTCCCGCTAGCCCTGTGCCCTAGACTTCAGCTGCTTTAAGAAAAATCATAGGGATGAGGATGAGGTCTTCCAGTCCCAAAGAGGATTGAAGGCCATTGCACTTGGCTGAGTATGCTGAGGAGCTCGGAGGCGGGGGGAGCAAAATTTTTATGCCTTTGTTAGATGTAGGCATGAAAGCCACCATCCAGCCTCTTCCTGTGGAGAGAGAAGGAACCCAGATTCAACTGATGGGTTTTGTGCAGGACTCTTAGTAGGGGAGGGAAGAGAATATGATTTGTAGGTGCAGCCTTACAGGCCAATTCCATCTCCCGATTCTGTTGCTTCTACATCTGAATACATAATAGGAATTGGTGTGTTATATGCTTCTCTATCCCTGTTCCAGAAGCACCCAGATAAACATCCCAGAGGAGGAAGAGCTGAGACTAGAGAAGTTCTAGTGGGACAAACTTCCCTGCCACTTTCTACCAGTGTGTGCTCATTTTTTAGTATGAATGCCTATATCCATGGTCCAAAGTTTTCACTATGTAGGTGGTCTGTTCTTTGGCCATTCAGACGCCTCATGTCAACTGTCCTGACTTATGCCATTATCACAAGTCCTTCAGCAGGGGTGGCTGATAAATCCTGACAAAACTGAAGGACTTGCTTCTGCTTGCAAAGTAAAGTTTCTTAGAACTAGCTGGGCATATTCACAATTCTCAATGCTTACAGCAATCAAGAGAACAGCACATTTTTGGCCCTTAACCACAAAAAGTGAGGTGTACAACATTATTCAATCTATTGGGAATTAGAGAGTACACACATCTCTGTGACTGATTTTGCTTTACTGATTGGAGCTCCTGGGAAAGAGAATGAGCATTCTTCTAGAGGCACTCTGAGATTTTGAACTCCTTGTCTCCCTGACATGGCTCTCAGGTTAACCCTTTTTCAAAAGCATCTATAAGTTTTTCTCAAGCTGAACGGCTTACCTTTCAAGGCATTAAGACTTTCAGGTTTAATATTCACAGTTGAGGGTTGGTCAACTCAGACTCTGTAGCTAACAAGTTGGAAAAGGCCTAAAAAACCTTATTTGTAAAATTGAAATCGTAGATTTAATTACACAGCAAGATGAGCCCTGCTTTAAATGAAAATGTAGCAGCTAAACTTTTTATGGGAAACTTCATCTCTCACAGCCCTAGATACAAAGCTGCTGGCTTAATGAGGTCCTCAATAGAGATTCCCAGAAATGCCTGGACCTGGTGGTCCAGTTAAACATAAACATGACAGTATTCATTGAATTAGTCAACGTCACCAGTTCTGCACAACGAAAAATGGAAGTGATCGCTTCAGTTGGAGGACAGACTCAGGCTCTTAAAGCTCTAGCCAATTTCTTCTTGATGAAATCTATTACATTTTTACGGACTTCTAAACTTCTGCCAACAACCAAGTTGTTTGTTCTGATACTTGGAAAACTATAGAGACTATCAGATTAAAGACACTCCTCTCAGGATCACAGCTTTAGGAGTCTCAATCACAGTAGCTGATCAAACTATCTAGGTCATCCTTGCATATACCCAACCCAAAGGCCCATTCCCTGAAGAGACTGAAATCAAGCTGCTGACCCAGCCTGCACCAACTAGATTGCCACTATTGATGCCTGGATTCATCATCATGGAACATTCACCAACAAAGACTAGGTAGAAAGTAAAGGACACTAAAATGATGATGCAGGAACTGCCACTGTGTGTTAAAATTGTTTATCCACCAAAAGATGGCCTATTTGACTTGAAGTGGGACAAACTAGATTACGCAAGGAATGGTCCCCACGTACTACTGATAGATTATCCGTATAGACTTCTAATATACCCTTTCTATGGTACTGTAGGATAGGATGACATTTCCTCTACCCACTCTAGGTCCTTCTGGCCAGGCTGAAAATTAAATTCACATGAGACAGAATAACAGGAGAAAATTAAACAAAGCTTTATAACATATATACATGGGAGAGACCCAGGAAAACTGAGTAACTTGCCAAAATGGCAGAGGTTCTCATCTTAAATACCATCATCAGCTACAAAGCACGATATTGGGGATGGGAGAGTCAGTTATGAGAGGTTACCAGAAAAGTACAGTAAACAAGAATAAGGTTATTATGCAAATTTAAATCCTTGTCTTCTGTATTGATAAGAGTTTCTAGAGATAAGGTCATCACTCCTTCTTCCTAGTACAGAGAGGGAGACACCTTTACAGATGGAGATTTCCCTTAGCAATGTAAATGTCTCTTACAAAGGGTAACTTCTACTTTTCAGAGTTTCTCTCATGTCTGTAGTTTTTAAAGGTAACCAGCCCAAAATAATCCTCATGCCAAAGAGATACCTTGGGATGATCAGTTCCAATGCCCCACGGTACCTTACCATTGTTGACATTTTTTTCAGGTTACCATCAGCTGACTCCAGACACACCATTGTGACCCTTGAAACTGATCTGTGCCATGTTTCTGTTTTCTGCATATTTGCAGTCTGATAATAGTGTTCTTATTGTCACAAAAGCCACTCAAAAATGGGCTGATAGTCAAGGTCTTTAATGGAACTCTACCCTCCCTGTTATCCACAGGCATCTGGTATGGCTGAATGTTGGAAGAGGAGCCTACAAATCAGATAAATATATTTCTCATCCTACCTTCCTTATCTCTTAATCAACACAATTTAGTAAGGCAGTTGGATGACTGAATACAACCATTCCCAGAAAAGGATCATTTTTTTGTATCTGCCTCTTGTGTAAGATTGAGAAAAAAGTAGTGGTGGCTTATATAAACCAATTTTGAAAATTCAAGATCCATTCTGACTAATTCTTGGCATGACATGGCTTTCCCTGAGAGTTACTTCAGACCAGTCTGACCACTCATTTGGCAGAAACCTTACTCAAAAGTAGCCTAGGGAATTCAAATGAATTGAAAACACTAACAAACAAACAAATAAATAGCACAAAAAAGAAAGGAAAACATAATAAATCAAGCAAAATATGCACGAGATCTATATGCTGAAACATACAAAATATTAATGACAGAAATCAAAGAAGATTTAAATAAATGGACAAATACATTGTGTGCAGTTATTGTAAAACTCAGAGGGTTTTTTAGTTTTTTCATTTTTTAATTTTATGACTCCATTCATATGAAGCATAAAGAAAAGGCAAATTTATAAAGACAGAAAACACAACAGTGTTTGCCTGGGGCGGGGGCTGGCAATGAGGGTTAATTGTTGATGTTTTAAAATGTAATTATAAATGAGCTATCTTATTGGGGGATGAATGTGTTCTAAAACTTATTTATGTTGATTGTTGCACATTCAGCAAAGTTACAAAAACTCACTGAATTGTATGGTGTCCGAAATGAGTGAATAGTATGATAAGTAAAATAAAGCTGTTTAAAAGAACGTTAGGTTTTAGAACCCGTATAGGCCAAAAGCCAGCCACTCTAAGCTATTTTATTTTAGAAAATGAACCATAGTAGAACAAAGGTTTCTTAAAGCTAAGTAATCATAAAATAAGTTAAAAACTTTTTAAATGGTCAAAGAACTATCCAGATATTTTATCAAAAAATATATCTGGGTAGCATATAAGTATACAAAAATGTGCATCATCCAATAGTCATCATGGAAAAGTACATCAAAAATAAAGTCAGCCATCACTATATACTTACTAATATGACTAGAATAGTAGTGAACACTGCGGGTTCTGATTTCTCATTGCAGATAATATGAACACATAGATTTTTGGCAAAAAAAAAAAAAAAAGGTCTCTCAACGTCCAAAGCCGAAGAAATTAGAGCAAGAAAAAAATAATGGTAGATAATGGTAGTTTGAATTATAACTCAAAAAATAAAATAAATAATAAATATCAATGAGTTACTACTGCTATAAATGAATGTCTGAATAAACAAACAGGGAAGACAACTTTTTCTTACAGAAAAATTTCGGTTAATAAAAGTAGAAAGAATGAGGGAAGTATAAACAGTCATTTGAATAGGACAGCAATAATTTCTACAAGCAAGATAAACAGATGAATTCTAAAATTAGTAAGATTTATAAATGGTGTATCTTCAATGTTTCTCCTCCAAAATATTTGTTGACTATCCAAGAGGGAAATAGCGATTTTTGTATTGAAGACCCTGGCAGACGCTACCTTAAACACCGTATCAAGGTCAATATCAGTGGGGATGGGACATACCAGTGTTACGTGTTCCCTGATACAATGTGCTAAGAAGGGCACATTAACTGTCAGTTCCCTTCAAAAAAGTCTATGGCCTCTATCACACTAAACATGAGATAAACCCAAACTGAGGAACATTTTGCAAGTCACCTGTCCAAACACTCTTCAAAAGTCTCAACGTCATGAAAAGTAAGAACAAACTAAAGAACAACCACTCATTGGAGGAGATTAGAAACCTTTACTAGTAAATGCAATGCATGGTCTGAGATAGGGTCCAGAAGCAGAGAAAAGGTATTGGTTTAAATATTGGTGAAATCAAAATAAGATCTGTAGTTTCTCAGTTTTGATGGTTGTACCATAGTTATGTAAAATATTAATATTAGACAATACAAAGGGAATCAACTGAATCCATATCTATCTATCCCTATATAAAACATAAATACCAGAGATGGATTTAGATCTTAATAAAAAAAAAATCACTCTTTTCCAAATGGCTACTCAAATAGGAAATTTATAACTTACGATGTTATTATGTATATTTACATTCCTGAAAATTGTGTTGGTTGGGATTTGGTTTTTCACTTCCAGATGTTTGTTTCTGTTGAACTTACATAATTCATTTTCAATAAAACAACAATGAAGATACGTCAACTCCTAGTTCCTGTTTTCCCAAGTTCATCTATCTTTTTCTAGATATCACACTATTTTTGCTTTAGAAAGTCTGCATAGATGTTGCCCCTTATTTGTTTCGGAGCTCTTCTTTCCAATTTCTCTGAATGCCTATGGGCAGTTTCCCTTGAGCAAGTTCTTCATAATAACTATCTATTGCTTTCTGCAAGAATGGTAACCACAATATAGTCTATTCTAAAAAGTGCTGGATACTTTCCTACTAGGCAGATTGAGACTTGATATATTTGTTTGCTTTGCTCTAAAGCTCTCTCTAACTTGATCCATCCTTGCGTCTGGTGTTCTTCCTAGTGTCTGCATCCTGTCCATTCCTATAAATTATGGATTAGAATTTTTCGTGATCTTCATACATGAGAAGTTTATTGAATCATTAATTATAATTAGTTTACTTGGAATAATAATGGTAAGTGAAAAGAATCCTTAGAAAACTGTTTTTCTTCTTTTAGAAGGAGAGTACAAATCACATTATCTGAAGGTTGTTGGAATCTTTATTACAGCTTTATAGAGGTATAATTGATATTAAAAACTGCACATATTTAATGTATACAATTTGGTGAGTTTGGACATATGCATACACTCATGATACCATCACCACAATCAAGGCAATAAATATCCATCACCTCCAAGAGATTCCTTTTCTCCCTTTGGGCTTTTTTGTTTGTTTGGTTTTGGATTTTTTTTTTTTATTTTGTTTTGTGGTAAGAACACTTACCATGATATCTACCCTCGTAGACTCTTTTTAAGATGCTATTTTTTAAATAAAAAATTATATATATTTAAGGTATACAACATGATGATTCAGTGTAAATATACATAATGAAACGGTTACTACAATCAAGTGAATTAGTATATTATCTCCTCCCCTACCCTCTTAGATTCTTGAGTGTACAATACTGTATCGTTAACTACAGGCTCTATGTTGTTGTATAGCAGATGTCTAGAACTTATTCATTTTGCATAACTGTAACTTTATATGTGTTGCACAGCTCCCCATGTCCTCCCTGCCCTCATCCTCTGTCAACCACCATTCTATTTTCCACTTCAATAAGTTTTTCAGACCAAAACTTAACTAAAGCTGTGGTAAGGGATGATTTTCCATTGAAAAAGATCTGTATTTCTCCTTTGGCCCAAATATAATGTCACAGATGAAAAATATTTGATTTGATATTTCCTGTATATAGTATTTCATCTCTCAGTTGTAGCTTATTCTGTGTATTTCAGGATAGTCTAGATGGTGTGAAGAAATACATGGTATTATTGTGTCTTCTTTCTTCATTCAACTCCTTCAAGGATTATATAAACTAATTCATGCTGTATGCCCATAAGAATGTCTGGCATATATTAGGTATTCAATAGATGTTACTTTTTGTTTACTTTTTCTCAGTTATCAGCATCATCATCATCATTTTTATTGACATATTTTTAAGTTGAAGTAAGGATTTCCTGATATAAATTCTCTGAATTAGTTGATAAATCATAGTTAATGATTATTTGTAATAGTGTTATCATTACCATTTTCCTGACAATCATTTTTCTTTTTGTCCTCTTTTTTTCATTTTCAGCTTTCTGAAAGAGAGATGAAAAAGAGAGAGAGAGACCTGAATTATTAATGTTAAACATCAATCATTAAATGAATGTAATATAAGTTTTAATTGCCATTTGCAGATACTGAAATTAGAATAATCAAGAAGAAACAGATTGGTAGGTGGAGCAAATACATGAGTTTAAACATCTTATATTTGAGATGTCTATTAGACATCCAGTATGTAATTCTTAGTCTGAGTTTGGATTCAAACCACATATTGGAGCCAATAAAGCATGTAAATAAGATAACCTTGGAAGCTAGTGTAGACAGAGAATAGAAGAGGCCCATGGATTGAGCCCTGACTTCCCGGAGAACTTAAAGACCTGAAAGAGGAAGAAGAACAAGAAAAGAGAACTGAGATGGAATGGCCACTGAGTTAGCATGGAGAGAGCAGGAGTGTATGCTGCCCTAAAGTCAAGTGAAGAACATTTTTCAAGATGGAGAGAAACACAGAAATGGCTGAGAAATAGCCACTGAATTTGGAAAGGCAGAAGTTGTTGATGACCTTAACAAACATGATAATTTGCATTAAGGTCAAAAGACTGACTATAATGGACTCAAGGGAGAAGAGACAGAGATGTAAAAATTGATAGCACAGACCACTCTGAAGATTGCCTACAGTAGCTCGAGGTGGATAGAATTGTGTATACCTTCTAGTATATTTGTAAGTCCACTTAATACAATTTTGTCAATAAACATAATTGTTGTTATATACTCATTTTGTTAATTAAAATTGTCAATTTTTAGGGAAATTAAACAGATTTTTATGTAATTTTTTCTTCTTCTTCTTCTCCCCAAAGTGCCCCAGTACATAGTTGTATATTCTAGTTGTAGGTCCTTCTGGTTGTGCTGTATTATTTTAATTGATAGCAATCATTGTGATTAGGATAATTACATGCAAACATCCTTCATAAGCATGTTCCCAAACAAATAATCTCTTCACTGCTAACCAGTGTAGTTATCTAGCAATGACTTAGGACCATTAATTTGTCATACATGTAAGGATCTATTATTGTCAACCAATAAATAGAACACATGAAACAAATGTGGTGATTCTATGAATTAAAAAAAAAATGCAATATTATTCCAACCTTAAGCAGTATAAACAAATTTTTTGAGTAATTATTTCTATGTCAAAAGAAAAGGACAAAACAAAATAATCGCTCAGAGAGTGTAATTTACCTTAAGAAATGTATGTATTAAAACTTCCAATATTTCAACCGCATTGACTTTCTCTTCATGTTTATCAATGATCATGTCACATTTTGCACTGATTTTAATTGTATCATATATTTATTAGAGTTTTTTAAAATGATTTATTGATTAACTGAAAGTGGCTTTTAAAAAATTATATCATAAGATCAGACAGAAAATAAATCAATATATAACTTAACTGTGTTTTTCCCTCAGGGTTATGCTTTTTGAGTAATTCTGAAAAGCACATTTTTCTTCTCTGACAATAGTATTATTTTATTGCAGAGCAAAAGGGTTTATTTTGAGAAAGACAAACATCTTGGAATTCTACTATGAAGATACATGAATCATTGTCTTTTGCTACCATGACATCCCTTACTTTATATAACAGTAGTTTCCTATGTTTGCTGTGGGGTGCATTAGAGGTCAGAGAAACCCAGCAGCAGTAAAAATATTTCACACTCAAGAATAAAAATATGACAAAATAAGAATTATTTCACAATATCTCAGAGGTGTATATTCTTGCTTATGAATCATTCTTTTTGTTTTTGTTTAAACAATTGTTGTCGTAGACTTTTATACTATATTTTGAAATTTGAAAGTATCTTTCTTTAATTATTAGCTTTATTTTTTAGAGTACCTTTGGTAATATAGCTGTGAATAAGTTCTTGTCACAGAACAAAATTACTGTTATAATATTTATTTGAGCAAGTTAAACGTCATTTCCAAATTTTATCAAAAATTTCCTAAAGATCAGAGGCACAGACTATAAGAGTTTTACCATAAGTACTGAAAGGATAAAACTTACTTACCTAAATATAAAAATGTATATGGATCACCTATTGTTTGCCAGGTCCTTAAGTAAGTTGACCATAAAATAGCATTATAGAGAATGACATACCGTATCCCTACCAATAAAAATGTATAATTTGGTGATGCCTTAATCTGAGTACACTCATTTGAGGAGACTATAAGAGGAAAACGAGCAGTCTATTTTATACGGCAGAGTGTGATGGAAACTAAGAGGAATAAATAATAACAGATGGCTGGAGGCACGGGTAAATTAAGAAGATCTTGGAAGAGCGTCTAGACATCATAGAGATATAAAGAGAAAAATGTTCAATCAAAAGAAGTAGCACGAGAAAATAAATTATAAGAAAGCCAAGGGCAAATGAAATAGGAGTGGTATTGTTTGGACAGAAGAACAAACGTAAGTATACTGGAGGAAAAACATGTCATATTGGAAAGTTAAATTGGTCTCCCTCGAATAACAATCAAATCAGCTCATCTAATGTTCATATCATTGCTACTGAATATTTTGGGGGTAGGGAGGATACAGAATGTTTTTTTTTAATTTCTTCTTGTAGAAAATATGAAAATGTTTTCATCTCTGAATTCTCATACTAACCTAAAGCAAATTCCAAGAGCATATGAATAGCGTATATTCCTATTAAGATATTTTCCAAATTATAATTCTTATTCTGTCTTTTATGTATTGCTGGCATTCTTCATGTTCTATTAAATCAAACTTAGCAACATGGCGTAGGTTGTTAAGGTAACTGAGGTATCGAAGAAACATATATCTAAATGTGCATGCAACTGAAAAGATAGTAATTAAAAAGTAACCACTATTAAAATTTAAATGGAAACAGTAAAATTCAAGAAAGCTATTGTTTCACATATCTGTCTCAAAAATAAATCAAACAAAAATTTCCATAACCATAAAGAAATGGAATTGGGAGTTAAAAATTTTCAGTTAAGAAAGGACAAAATATAGATGTTTTTATAGGCAAAAACATACAATCTAAAAACAGATCATCTCAAATATTCATAAACTTTTTTACATATGAGGGAAAAGATTTTTTCAAGAAAAGGGTATACATTGTCAATCACACCACGAACCTACATGCAAATATCCTAGGCAAAATATTAAGAAACCAAATCAAGAAATGTATAAAAAATAGCATATGTGCATCAGTTTGTTTTGCTAGAAAATCTTGTTTTTCTTGCTATGCAACATTACTAGAAGGCATAGCTTTGTTCATATAAATATATGCCCTTTACTTTTGTGTCATGACAGTGTCTGAGCTTGGAAAGTAAATGGCAAAAGTGCACCTGAAAGCAATTCTTCCATCAGTGTGACTAAAAATAACAAAACGATACAAATTAGAGACAACAGAGCACATGAATATTTATGGTGGTAAGATTCCTCTCACCAGGGGTATGTTTCAGATATGTGATATTATTATTTTTTTCCATTTTAAATATGAAAAATAGTGTCTTTCTTATTTTAATCAAGTAATCAATTTTTCCATAATTTGCTCCTCTAGTTACAAAGCTAGTGACTAACTAATCCCTTAGATTTCTATCATTCCTGTTACAGAAGCATTAGAAAAAAATGATTGAAAAAGAATTAAAGTGGGGCCGCCCAGGTGGAGCAGCGGTTAAGTGCACATGTTCTGCTTTGGCAGCCCAGGGTTTGCCGGTTCAGATCCTGGGTGCGGACATGGCACTGCTTGGCACGCTATGCTGTGGTAGGCATCCCACATATAAAATAGAGAAAGATGGGCACAGATGTTAGCTCAGGGCCAGTCTTCCTCAGCAAACAGAGAAGGATTGGCAGCAGATGTTGGCTCAGGGCTAATCTTCCTAAAAAAAAAAAAACTGTTAAAAAAAATAAATAAATAATTTTAAAAAAAAGAAAGTTACCATTACATATTTTCAAATGATGTTAAAAAATACCTTTTAATTTGTGTAGTCGTTATATTTGTCTAAAATTTAAGAGAAAATTATACTTTTTAATATGATTATAAATTTTTAAATTAAAAACACCCACAAAAATCAGGAGAGAGAAAGGAACAGTGGAGAAAGAAGAAAAGTGTTTAAAAGACATTTAACATATTCCAAAGATTTATTGACAAGCAGTGATATACTGGCAAAAATGTTTAATAACCTTCTCTAGAGAAAAAAATGTCCTGATCTGTGGCCTTTGCTATTTCCCTGGTAAAAATACCCCTGCCCATGCAGATTGCAAGCAACTAACACAAAATCAACTGGCGCACAGAATTCCCAAATATTTAGAAATGGTCTTTCACACTCACTGGTATGAGATAGCTCTAGCATACCTTTGGAACTAATATTGTCTTTTAAGTAAAATTATACTGAATATTTATATTTGCTTCGGTACTACAGTCTTAGTATACTTTTAAAGTGTAATAAACTTAATTCATTCAAGTTTCTCCAGATCAAGAAATCCTCCATATGTTTCTGTATAATCCCCACATTCTACAAATTTTTTGAAAATATTTAAAAAGGCAAGTAGCACAAACATATAGTGTAACTAATTTTCATTGTTACTTTAAAGTAACACCATGATTCACCATGAGATTATTCACAATGGTCTCATATCTCTCTCCTGTTTTCTATGTTTATGTTATTTTTCTCATTAAAATTTCCACATGCATTTGATTGAGTCTGTGAAAGCTGTGGCTTGACTAAATTATAATATTTAAGTATAGTCAAGATCTAAATTTAGAGATTATACATCGAATTCATTTACATTTGTGTTCCCTTTCTCACTTTCTAAGAAAATTGGCAGCTAACCATAGATGCAGTCAGAATATTCACCTTTTTATCGCAAAGATAACGATGCCAACAGCAGTTTTGAAATCTCTTTTTATCAAGTAGTACATATGTAATGCAAAAAGACTCTGCTGTCACTTCAGTATTATCTCATCAGTGCCCTTGAATTCTTCAGCAGGTATGCCATCTGCCAGCAGACTTCGATTCTTTACAATTTTAAAGGTTCTAATAGAATACAGATCTTGATCAATCTTTTAGTTTAGGAGAAACCCTGTATCTGTCATCAGATAGGAAGCCAAGAATATGATGCTCAGTGAGTAGACATTATACTAGTTATAACATCAGTCTGCTACTATCATAATACTTTTTCCAGAATTTTAAAACATTTTTAAATGATTTGCTTATTCAGTAAGTAGGGTATTAGTAACTGCAAATAAATAATGATCAATTAAAGATGTGGGGTACCCAAATTGTGGTAAAAGCTAAAACCTACATGTAAATTATGAATCAACTGATATTAAAATAAAATATATATTTTTTCAAGAGGTACAATTGTTCGCTACAATGCTTGTGTACTCTGTTTGTGAAGGCGACTCTTAAGAATCTGATTGACAGTAGATCACCTACTCAGAAAATGCATATGCAGAAAAATTTTACCTCCTCCTTCAAGAGTTTTACTAAGACCCAGAAGCCATCTGTGAACATTAAATTAAAAACAATTGCACAATGATGTTTACCACTTTACTATAGATGTAAATTAAAATATTACTGACTTACTTTCCCTATAATTAGGATATGTTGCCAACAGGAACACAGAAATAATTTTAATATAATATTTTGGTATAAAGACCTTACATCATGAGAAAGGAACTTTTTTCAAATTTTTGAAATTGATTTAAACACTCGTTCTTTTTTATTCAATCAAATGTAGTTGACATGCTTTGAGAAAATAATTGTTGAAGAATAACAATGTAAATATGGTATGGTATATTATGAAAATAATCATAAATTCCTCTCCACATGTAACCATTCTTACGTAATTCTCCCTTTAAAACGAGAAATTTAGATCTCCATTCCTAAAATCTGGGCCAGCATTGTGACTTGATTTGCCACTAAAACATAGCAGAAGCAATATTTTACTAGATGAGCTTGAGCTCTAAGTGGTCTTTCAAGCCTTTGCTCTCCTCTTTTGGAGGATGAGAAACCACAGTGGAGATGAACCATCGTAGCAGAAGCATCACTAGAGAAGCCAGCCCCCAGATGCCTCAGTGGTGAGCCCAGCCAAGGTCAGCCACAGCTGGTCCAGTTAGCCAGAACTCCCCAGGTCATCCCAGCCCACTGTCCACCCTCAAAACCATGAATTAAATAAACGGTCATTGTTTCAGGTTTTGGAATTTTTTTAAAAAGTATTGAAAGCTAACTTTAAAACCAAATAAAAGTAAAAACCAATCATGTCATTGAACCTCTGAGGAAAAAACACATGCCCAACTGAGATTTGGGCCAGTAGGTAATTTCAATAACCACTAATTCTTACTGTACCTCTACCTCTGATACATTACCCCTGTATCTACCTCTGATACAGTATTTTCTTCAGTGATATATTCTTTTGGTCATATCTCTTTTTACTGATACGTAACAGGAGGTATTTCCAGAAATGCAATACTTCTTGGGTGGGTAGGCATCTGCATATACTTTTTCTTATAGATCTTGTGCACTCAAGATGTACAGGAACAAAAGGGGATTTCTAGAATTTACATAAGGATTGAATCCCTGAATAATGTATGTAGACTGATTTGTAGATAGAAAGAAAGAGAAAAGGAAGGAAAGAAACAGGAAAGGATGGAGGGATAAAAAGAGGGAGGGAGGGAGGAAGGGAAAGAAGACTGTCTATCTTCCCAAACTCATCTCTTTAACCTTTGGTAGCAAATGGCCTATGTTAAATTTCCCAAACCCATCCCCAAATGACAGATTCTTATTCTTTTGATCTATTTATGCCTGTATCGAGCTTATATCTGTTATCAATAGAGATTCTTCAATATAAATTTAAATGTTTAGATTAACTCTATAATCCCAAAGAACAATGCATGAAAGGGAAAACATACCTTCTTTATTGTATAAATAAAATACTCTCTGCTTACATTCTGCATTTTTCAGATTATGACACCTATCATGTCTTCACTGTGGATAGCATGCAAGTTACTTAATCTACAATTTATCTGTATTTTTAGAAAATAATTTTTATAGGCAATGTCAAAAATAGAAGTTTTTATTATAATATTTTCGAATATACTGATTAAAGTAATGACATGATTAAATATTTAAAATCTTATGATAAATAATAGCCTGAAATAAAATGAAGAGTGATTTGAATGTGGCCTGAAATAAGAACTGAGTGAAAAATGTCAATAAAATCAAAGCTTTTCGACCAACAGAGATTTGAGCATTTATAAAATAAAGCAAAAATATAAGTAATCCATAAGAAAATAATTATAAGGAATGCAATGTAAAGGCAAAAGAGATCAAACTGATGAAATAAAAAAAATATCTCCCCACAGAAGACAATGCTGGTCTCCTATACACATTGATGCTTCTGAACAATATAAATGAACAAATTGGGCAGAAACAGTAAGTAAAGATATAATAAAATAAATGTTTTGTGTTCAAGGAAGCTGGTTTGCACACCATTTTCAACATTAATTAATGAAAATACACCACAAACATTTACTCGTATCCTAGTGGATACCTAACCAACAATATGGGGAAGGGTGTTACTGTACTGGTGGGGAGAGGTGGGCAGGGGGAACATGAGGTAACTACTTGAAAAATATACAAAAGATCATGTTGGGCCTTTGCCAAGTTACAGAAAACCAGAACTATCATAGCCATACATTTTTATGTACCTACTAACCAATGATTTCTTTTTTATTTGACTTTGTTATTTTACAATATAGTTCATACTTATCAGTTATACCAATTTCAAGCTATCAATAAATAAGCCTGCTCTGAGTGCTGTCAGGGAGTTTTGAATTTTAAATAGCCCATTACACACCATTGATTAGCCAATTCGTCCTTACCTTGACCAAGACTCTACCAATGTTTGAAGAATCACTATAGATAAAGAGGACACCATCCCCGTCCACCTGTCCACCTGTAAATTAACTGCCTTGCATAGTCCATCTTGCTGACTCTGTTTCTACATTGTTTGTTACCATTTTGTTACCATTGTTTGTTACCATTTTGCACTATTTATATAACAAAATAAACAAAAGCACACATACTAATTATTTTTATCTGCCAACGAGGTGTACATACTGATTTAAAGATACATTTAAATACACTAAATAAATGTTCAAGCACAAGTGTTTTTGTAATTATGCCCCAGACTGACTACTCTTTTACTTGCTTTCACCATAGATATTTGACCTTTACGAAAAGTTGATTCAATATAGCAATTAAATGATTGTTAAATAACTTTACATCCAATTTTGGCCAGTCAGCTTCTCTTGGGAGAATATGCTCTGGGCATTTTAATTCAATCTCCTAATACATGATCATCAAAGAGTATTGTATATTTTGTTAACTCCATCCAATTAATCTTATCAATTACAACAGAAATACAGACCAAAGAGCAGCTACATTATGAGTTGACCTAAAATCATTGCAAAATACATTACTTTGAATCCTATTGGTATTTTCTTGGTCTTCCAAACAAGAGTGGGGCAGGTATTGTATCAACAGATGTTGTCCTGAATTGAGGAATAAGTCAAGGGCAAAACTCAGTTAAATCTCTATATCCTAAGTCTCTTGTGGGCCTAGCCATATGTACTGTATACTGTCTGGTTGTACAAGTGGATTTCCATATGGGCCTCCTGCCACCTATGGTCTGACCAAGATCCTCTACTAGGCGGTCTATAGCTGCTTTCAATCCCTAAATCCCTAACGATTTGTTAGTAAACAGATCTTTGTTAGTTACATTGTGAGCTTCTGACAGAAATTGTGAGATGTATTTTTTTCTACCCATGGATGCATTTCTTGAACGTCTGTATGGTCACTGATGTCCCCGTGGGACAACTTCCAAACAGCGAGTGAAGGCATCCACTTACCAATTTCTATCCCTTTTAAATTTTAATGGCCGTCAACTTGATCATTTGATTTTCTGTTTCTGTTTCTATTCATTTGATTTTCTCTTTCCAATTTCATAAAGTTTACCATAACAAAGCACCTCACATTTTCACCAATCTGGTGGCTGCTTCCTAAGAATAGCTACAAATCCCTATCATTTCATTGTTGTTATTATCTAGCTCCTCTCACACCTCAAGAAACACCAATCTTAATTATGCCCATTGTGTGAATCTATTTTCCCTTTGCATTCAAAGAGCAATCATCAACTATTTGCAATGTAATCGCTTTCCAGACCAAGTACCAATTATCCTCCTTTGATCTACCCTCTGTAAACCAGGCTGATAGTTTGGCATCTTACAATAACTGATCATGGGAAGGGGCCTTTTTGGCTGTGGGATTAGGTAACTCCTGAGAGACATCTAATGTTGGTCCACCAAAAAGACATGGCAGCCACCAGTTCAGGTAGTCCCTGATACTCCACCAAAGTGGAGTGGTCACCAAAGTCATATATTCTTGAATACCTTGTTTCCACTCAATGAGGGAGATTTGTGCATTTCCATTCCTGTTGGAATGGAATTTGTCATAATCCAAGACATGAGGATTATTTCGGCTCACAGTATGTTATATTCTTCTGTAATAGCAGTTTCAATGAAAACTCAGTAACAAGCCAACAAATCCCTCTCAAATGGCATGAACCTTGAAATTGCATCAAATTCCTGCAATGGATAGTGAGTGGCAGTCACAGGCTTTTCTCAGAGGCTCCAGTCAGTGTGGTGTATGTAACAGACATTTCTTGTAATTAGTTCTAGTTAATTGATTAGGTGAAATTTCCTGATTGTCATCCCCACCCCCACCCCTGCCCCAGGTTTCCTTTACTGTTTTAAATTAACTACTTGAATAGTTTTAGGCAATTCTAAAAGTTCCCGTTTTGCATGCCATATGAAACAGGATGAAGAACAGATATACACTATTTCCCTTTTCCCAATTGTTTGATTTAAAGGAAGATTTCTCATTCAGTCATGCTATGCATTTCAACAATACATTTTGATGAGGGTCAGGCAACAATTATATGTGATTTTCCCTCAAAAAGCTCCCTTTGAAATCCATTCTTACCTTAAGTTGTTTATACTTGAACTACCACATTCCCTTAATTCAATTCAATTCAATTCAATTCAGTCAATTTAAATTTAGTTATATTATCTTTTAAATATTTATTAGCAGATTTAGGAGCAGTTTTTCTTTAGTTTAAACCAACTTGGAATTCTTTGGGCTTCTTGCTCTGTGTTTTTTAACAATTTTGGATTATACACACTCCATTATTTTTTTGAATACCACCTCCTCCCAATTCTCTATCTACTTTTTCCAGCAATCTGATTAGACATTTACAATCCTCTTCCTCTAACCTCTGGGCCCGTCTGTCTCTCTAGCTTTAACAGTTTACACTATATTTTTCTTTTCATTTTCTATCATTATGTTCAACTTCTTTCATTTTGTTGTCTGGTTTACTAATTTCATTTCTATTTGTGGTCAGTCTCCAATTTAAGCCATGTATGTAGTGTCTAATTGTCTTTATCATGTTTTTAATTTATAGAAGTTTATTTGATGCTTTTGAAATTCTGTTTCGTCTTTTTGTTTGATAACGTTCTGTGTAATCCTCATATTTTTCTTTTAAACTTTGGCACCTGAGTTAACATCTGTTGCTAATCATTTTTTATTTTTGTTTTTGGGGTTTTCTTTTCTTCTCTTCCCCAAAGCTTCCCAGAAAACAGTTGTATATTCTAGTTGCAAGGACTTCTAGTTGTGGTAGACATCATATTTTTGATGTTCACCTTTATTTCTTTGAACATATTGCACATGTGTTTTATATGCAGGATCAAAATTGCTCCATTATCTTTACTTTTTGGCAGTCTGATTTGGCTCTATGCTTATATAACTATGATTTATATTACTTTTGATTTTTGCACATAGTGGGTTTTAAATAAATTTTTAAATTTACTTTTTATTATGTAATGTATCACTTGGTATTGTCAACAGAATTCTGGGAATATATTGTATCTAAAAAAATTACTTGTATTTACTATTGCATATTACATGAAGTAATTATAAATTGAATTTATTTAAACTGGAACCTTTGCTTTGAATATGTTAGGTCACTCAGGTCATTTTAGTTTCACTTCGGTGAAGGTAAGTTTGCAATTAAGAATTTGCAGGGACATTTTTATTTCCCGTTTTCCCTCTTTCCACCCAGAAACAAGCTAATTACTGCCTTTGGTGGAGTGTTTTGTTTTCCTAATTTATCCATGGAATATGTTAACCTTCAGAATTGTTAGATGATGTGACATTTACTTGAGTGCTAGACTTCGTCTGTTGTCCCATGCAACGCCTCCAACACCATCTGTGCAGTGCACTAAGTGCAGGTTCAAGGGCAAGAGAGGTCTGCAGACAGTCCTGGTTCAGAGACAACTCACATCCTGAACTCGCCATTCATTTTGTCTCTGATTTCCAAGAAGTTCCCATACTTTTCTGCCAACTGCTGAGAAATTTTTAAAATATGCAATTATCTAGCATTTTGGATATTTTCTTCTGGAATAATTTTTTTGACACTACTCGTATATCACATGCTAAAAATTACACAACATTTATTGTCATTCCTGAAAGAAGCACGCTTTAGAAGACTGACTAGCAAGTGTTGTTTGAAATTATGTACGATTACATTATAGAGTATTTCGCATTAATGTGCTGGGTTGAGCTGCAAATACAAACAGATAGTAGAAAATATGGTCAGATAGGACCATGAAACTGAAAATATGTCATTTATTCAGTAATTTCCGACCTCCATTTCCTTCTATATGGCATGTGCTTCTCTGCATCCTACAAACGGAAGTCAAAGTAAAATCTGAGACCTATGGCTCTTCTTTTGAGAGGACTTCCATGGTCATCTGGAGAAAAGTAAAACTAATTATGTCTTCTTTACACCAATATTGTTTTCTATACATATATCTATCACAGGAGTCATCATATGCTAGATATACCAAAGTTCTCTCTACTTTTTTAAACTCTTAAACACCAAGCATGGTGCTTGGACATGACAAGTTCATGCTCTGCAGCTCTCTGGTTATAAGCCTTAGAAAATAGCCACATTATTAAGCAAGACATTGTGTAAGGAAAGTATAATACCTTAAAACTATGACAATTATACATGTTAATGATTTTTTATTGTATGTGCTTAGAGGTATGCCAAAATAGTGAAGAATAGTTAAGTTCATATATCAGATGCATTATAAAGTATTTTAAAACTTTTTATAATATTAATTAAATTAATAAGTCCCTGATATATGGAAAGTTGTCCCACCATTTTTAGATATGGCTGATAAATTAATGCTCAAAATGCTAATCCGTTACAGTCAAGCTACAGTGAATATGTGCTATTCATAGGCTTTATCCTTATTAAGGTCCTTACTATGAATGAAGAAACAAAATTAATTTTCTTTTAGGAGGTGATTTATAGCAATATGGTATTTTTATGGTGACTAACATACACACTCTTTACTGAACAAATTGAAGAAAGAAAACTGCAGATAAAATTGTCACTTAGATAAAGTGTTTTCAATGAGTTTTTGTGAGTACCAGAAAACTGTTTTATATATGCCTGTCATAATGCTGTGTTTGCAGTTCAGGAAATATATGGCTTAAGCCAAATAACTGTGTCAGCAGTTGATTACAGATCAATATGTTCACAGTACTGCTGAGTGCTGAATTAAGAGGAAAAAGTTCTGTTTCGGAGACAAATAGCATGATGACTCAAGAAAACTGTTTTATTTAAGATATACTTCTGATATTGTACAAAACAGTATAGTAAGTGGCACATAACAACTGTACTTTTAAATCACCGCTCATTCAAATAACTAGTCTTTTGTAAAATTTTATTTGATTAAACTATTTTATCAAATATATTTAGATGTATTGTTATGTAATATCTTTAAGTTGTAATTGTCCATCAAAGATGTAGGTCAAGATATACTTTCTTAACATTACTTATGATTTAATGATTTTTTTTGATGTTGATGTTTTCACTGCTAATATACATAATACAGGAAGTAAATGAATTTACAAAATGGTGTAAAATGTTTCTGGTACTACCCTGTATCTTTGTGATTCAACTAGCTGAGCTTCTTAAATTTTTCATGAAAAGAGAACAGATTTTTTGCAACTTCACTCTACTGAACTTTTACCTTAAAATATTATGTGAATCCTTCTATCAATAAAACAAAATGCTAAATTAATTTTGGAACCACAACATATTTAAATAAATATTGTAAATATTTTAATTTACATAGCATGTACTATATTAACAATAAAGTATTTCTTCATAAATCATTCACATCTGTGAATATAATTTTCTTTTCCCTAATGACTTTCAAGGAAAATTTCTCTCATAACAATAGGTCTTTAATTATTGAAATTCTCCATGATTTTATATGGCTTTCTGATTATTTATGGTAACCTAATGAAGTGTATACATTATTTACTAAGCCATTTGATTCTTAAAACAAGTAAGAAACTTTCGAATCACTATGATAATTCTTACGGGTAGAGAAACATGATAAATGACTTGCATAAGGCACTGATGTTAATAGCACCAGAGACAAAATTTGAGATGAGGTCTTCTAACTCCAAATCCTATGTATGCTCTTCTCACTGAATTTAAGTGAACAAAAGTACTTGAATTTACATTTTACTATATGATGCTGCTGGAGTTAGCCTATATGAAATGCTTTATACATAAGGTAATGGCATGAACAACTTGAAACATGCAATTCACCCCTCATGCTTTGCAACTAGCATTCAAAGACATAACGTTTGAGAAAGTAGTGTGTAGTAAGGATCTAAGGGTTATAAAGTGTTAAAGAATGGGTGGGGGTTGTTGGGATGGGAAATGTCCCTTTATTTTCAGTTATCCATATCTTCCATTATTTCTGTCCTCTCCAGGATTGGGAAATTTCCACTGGTTTTATAAAGTGCTTGAAACACTGAAATTTTTCCTCAAGCTTGGAAAGGCTGAAACCTAAGACGTTACCTACTTAGTCGAACCATATTACCATTCTCCTCTTAGGACATTGTCATGTCACTTGGGTGCTGCCATCCGATGCAAGCAGTCCCCGCTGCTCTGGGTCCCAGAGAACTCTATCTTTTCCTCAACAGGGAGAAAACTCATTTAAGTTAACATTTTCTTTCCAGATTTTTGAAAGCCAATTTATCATTTCTGCATTCTTACTTCTCTCTTCTTTCTCAGCTGAAACCTGGAAATATTAATTAGGATTTCATGGAGGGAATTCCTGCTTCTTGTTCTCCCACATACCTTCCCTGTGACAATGAAAAATGATGACTGATAGAGCTAGGTGACTAGAAAGTGATGATGGGGATTGGTTAGGGAAAGGGTCAAATAGAAGAAGGAAAGAAAATAAACACATCATCTCAAAGTGATTTCCAACCATAATTTAAATGATAGAAACCAATGTGCTATAATAAATACAATGAAATTTGTACTAAACGCACTTACCAATATTTAATCATTGTTATTACAAAACATGTTTGAAATATACTCAGGTCTTTGTAATTCCCTTATATCTTTCTGATTCTAAATTATACATGTTATAGACCATGTTGTTCACATTATTAACAGATATAGGCTAGGTCATGAAATATGTGATTCTTGCAATTTAATCATAAATGAGCGCAATTTCCCTAATAGTTCTCATTCTCATCATCTCAGGTCTATTAAAAATCCATTCACAAATGAAAGTATCCAACGATATTAAGACTAATGATTATACCTTTCAAGGAATTTATCAAATAATGGTAATAGTTTACAGTCTTTAACACATTTAATCATTCATGAGAAGTATACTTTATTCTAAAAGTCCCAAAGATGAAAACATATTGAGAGGCTATTTTTTGCTCAAATACAGCTTTTAAATTATAATTATGTTTAATGGGAGCAGCAAATGGCTAAAGATCAGAAGCCTTGGGGCTTAACTATTTTGTTGCTGAGGCTCCCGTTAGATGTGAATATTTCACAGTCAGAGAGGTTTCACTCACCGCCTTTGGGAATTTACGAAAGAACTAAGACAAATGGAAAATATACTGTTTGCTAAAAGAAACAAAGGTCCACTTATACAACAAGTATGATTTAGTAAGGGAGCCAGATCTACCTGGAAAACCTTAAAAAATCAAAAAACAATAAAAAACTTCCTGCTTTATTGTTTTGACATGAATTTTTCCTCAGATTGAACAGCCCAAGTTCCCAATGAGATAAGTTTAAACAACGCACGTGTGGAGAAAGCATGATCACTCATAGTACTACATATCTTTGTGAAATTTTACATTATCAAGGATAAAAAGATACGCGAGAGAGAAAACTTAAATAATAACAAACATAATTGTAGCCCTGGGCTTCTAATAAATAATGCAGAGTCCTAAAAAGCAAGGAAGTAATACCTTAAAATTCAGACAGACAAACTGTTTTGAATTCAGAATCTTGTTTTCAAGCAAATATCAATCACATGCAAAATCTAAATAAAGGCATTTTTAGACAATCCTTGTGTTTCCTTAAGAACGTCACTTGAAGAGATGCTTAATTAAAATGTGGGAGTTAACTATGAAAGGTTAATACACAGAATGTAGGAATTACAGGATCAAACCAAGCAGAGTAATGAAGGTAACCCTCATATAACAGCAGTGCTCTAGAATGAAAACAATGGATCTAAGATGGAGGAGAACAGTAAGGATGTACTTTCAGGAACACTCTATTAGAATTTTTTTTAAAGTATTGTTCTTGTAATATCAAGAGAAAAAATATATCAAAGAAGATTGTACTCTGAATACAAAAATACAGAAAGATATTATGAATTCACTTTAAAATAATGTTTGCATCATAAGATAATGCTTAACACAATGAATCACTGGGCACAGATGGTTCTCCTTAGTGTTAAGAGAAAAATCAGGTATTGTTTACTAGTTACAAAAGTAATCATCACTTACAAAGTATAAGATACAACATCGTGTACTCTATACAAATACGTTGCCTACAAAATTAAGCAATTGTTCTTCTTGTGCATTGAGCATGACAAATTTCATTAAGGCATACAGATTGGCAAGGAAGAGCACACCAAGCAAGCACACTTCTAGGTATTTACCCAACTGATTTCAAACTTACGTGCATACAAAAAACTGCACGCAAATGTTTACGGCAGTTTCACTCACATTCATCAAAAACTAGAAGCAACCAAGATATCCTTGACTAGCTGACTAGATTAACAAGTTGAGGTACATTCATATAATTAAATATCATACAGCAATAAAAATAAATCAATTCTAAAGCCATTAAAAGGCACGCATGAATCTTAAATTTATATTGCTAAGTGAAAGAAGCCAGTCTGTAAAAGCTACATATGTACAATACCAGTTATAGGACATTCTGGAAAAGGCAAAACTATTGCAAAGATAAAAAAGTCACTGGTTACCATGGATTTGCAGGTTGTTATGGGCTGAACTGTAACCTCCAAAGTTTATATATTGAAGCCTTAAATCCACAGTATCTCAGAATGTGACTGTATTTGGAGATAGGACCTTTAAAAAGGTAATAAAGTTAAAATGAGGCCTTTAGAGTGGGCCCTAAGCCAATGTGACTGGTGTCCTTACACGACTTCTTCCTTACAAAAAAAGGATATTAGGACACATCAAGACATACCAGGAGTGTGCATGCTCAGAGAGACAGCCATGTAAAGAGGCAGCAAGAGGACAGCCATCTGCAAGCCAAGGAGAGAGACCTCAGATGAAACCAACCCTGTGGCACCTTGATCTTGGACTTGCAATCTCCAGAACTGTGAGAAAAATTTCAGGGCCGGTCAGGTGGTGTAGTGGTTAAGTTCACATGTTCTGCTTAGGTGGCCCGGGATTTGCTGTTTCGGATCCCGGGTGCAGACTGCTTATCAAGCCGTGCTGTGGCAGGCGTCCCACATAAAAAGTAGAGGAAGATGGGCATGGATGTTAGCTCAGGGTCAATCTTTCTCAGCAAAAAGAGGTGGATTGGCGGTGGATGTTAGCTTGGGGCTAATCTTCAAAATAAAGAAATAATGAGAGCAAATAAACTTCCATTTTTCAAGCCACCCAGTCTGTGATGTTTTGTTATGGCAGCCTTAGCAAACTAATACAGGGGAAGTAGGGGACCGTTGACTTTTTCAGGCATAGGAGATAGTTTAGAGTGGCGAAACTATTCCACATAATACTGCAATGGTGGATGCATGATACTATGCCTTGTCAAAACCCATAGATCATTATAGCATAGAAACGAAACTTTATGCATGCAAATTTAAAAAGTCATTTAGATCAAGGAATCCTAGGATGGAATATATACTAGAACATAACAGTCTATCTGTAATAAAAATGTATAGAGCAAACTCAATGAATAAGTGGGGGAAAAGATTTGCTGACTTTGGAAATAATTGGTGTTTGTTAGACTAAAGACAGAAGAATTGTTAATTAACACTCTAGCTGGCAAAAGCTTTTTTCCTGCAGGGGTATGGGTTAAGAATTATGATAACACTATACATAAACACTACAATGGAACAATTAACTAAATTGAAAGCAGACAGTACAAGCCATAGTTCTCACTGTTAGAGTGGGAAGTTACACATGAACAAGGAGAGAAGGCTAGAATTCCCAAGGGGTGGTGGATTAATGTTGGAGACACCAGTATGAAGTTATTTTAGTTTAATATAGATACAGATAATTGTATAAATATAAACATTTATAAATATGTGTATATTCATATAGATATTTGTAGTTATCTATAAAAATATTTATAGATATCTGTGTATATACACATTAGTATACTATTTAAACATTTTACTGAACAGTGTATCAAGAGATAAATTTTGATTCAATTATATGCATAAATCTCTAGATGAATATGAAGTGCTATGGCAATATACTTGTTTTTACTTTTTTAAATTAATTAATTTACTTTTCGAGGAACATTAGCCCTGAGCTAACATCTGCTGCCAGTCTTCCTCTTTTTGCTGAGGAAGACTGGCCCTGAGCTAACATCTGTGACCACCTTCCTCTACTTTGTATGTGGGACGCCTGCCACAGCATGGCTTGCCAAGCTGTGCCATGTCCACACCCGGGATCCTAACAGGCGAACCCCGGGCTGCTAGAGCAAAACATGTGAACTTAACTGCTGCGCCACCGGGCCGGCCCCCTACTTGTTTTCATTTTTAAACTGAGCGAATATATATGTTCAAGACACCCATAATATTCCTTTCAGTCTGACAAACTTTTGATAGGCTTCTCCTCACTTTAGTCCCCCCACCTCTCTTTTGTTGAAGCATTTATTTTAGAAAAGTTATAATTGTAAATACTTTTTCTGCCCTTTGAGATGTAAATATTTTTAAAATCCTCTTGCCAGTCTTACAACCCAGGAGTATCTTTCTGAAGGAGCTGGGAATCATCTCCTGGAAATGCAATTATCAGTTTCTGAGGGAGGGTAGGAGCCTAACCTTGCTCCAAGTTAGAAAATTACTTGCAGTTGTGAAGAAATGAGAAAGTTTACTTTGCTTTTGGGTAAAGTCGGCCAGCAAACAGAGATGCCCTGTGACATCCCTCCTCACCCTGGCTCTTGAAGACTCTTTTCTCACTGGAATAGAGCCCACACTGAGCTTTGCTCTCTCTCCTCTACTACAACAGCCTTGGATTAATCCTCCTTTGCCTGTTTAAATTTGCCCATTGCAGTTTTTGCACTGACACATGCCTTCATTTTTATGTTTAAAATAAAACTTAGCTAATTATCAAAAAAGAAAACAGAGAAGAGTGTGGTAAGAGGGGAGTCTGAGAGTTGGGCAACTGGAATTTCAAAAAATAATGTCAATTCTGACATTTTTGATGTACCTGGTATGTCTCAGCCTCCTTTTCGCCTTAACATTTTCTCAGACTTCCCTTCTTTGTGTTAGACTTGAAAGTTCGAGGAGTCCTGTTCAGTCACGTATTTGGTAGAGTGCTCCTCTAATGGGAATTGTCTGATATTTTTCTTGTGTTTAAACTAGGTTTATGGGTTTGGGAAAGAAAGACCGCAGGGATAAAGTGCCATTTTCATCACATCGTGTTAAGAATATATACTATCAACACGGCTTATCCTTGTTAAATTGAAGCTTGATCACCTGGTGGAGGGAGCATTTGTCAGGCTTCTGCGCTGTAAAGTTGCTCTTTTTTCTCTGCTTCCACATTGTACTCTTTGGATGGAAATCTTCAAGGGCATGATAAGGGTACCGTCTTAGGGACAGAGTATCTACATAAATTATTTGGAATTCTTCATCACAGTTCATCTGTCTCTTCCCTCATTTATTTACTATATTACCTAATTATATCAGTATGAACTCTTGGATATTAATTTTATACTATTGGTTATAATCCAATATTTCTTAATCATTTTTTTTTGCTCAAAAACTGCTTTCAGTTTTCTCCTCTGTCCCTTTGATATACCGACATCATCATATGCATTTGTATGTGTGCACCAGTGCGTGTGAAAGAGAGAAAGAAAGAGAGGCAGAGAGAGAGAGCGAGAGAGAGAGAGAGCGAGAGAGAGAGAGAACGTTCCTTTAAGTCACTATGTGATGTTCCAGGCCTATGTGTATTTCCTGCACCAATCCTTGCATTAACCAATATTCCAATGAATACACTCATTTCTTCTATTGAGGAATGGTATTGGAAGCCACGATTTGGGTAGTAGGTTTGCTCATTGCACTGGAGTTTTGTTGCTTCTAGGTCTGCCCAGCTAGCAGAACAAGGAAATATATGCGTGTAATATGATTTTAATGTCCATGGGATCATTCGTAATGCTACCTCATTCATTCCTGAAAATTGGTCATTTGTGTTCTTTCTTTTTTCCCTTTAATTTATGCCACATGCAAAGTAACCTTGCTTAACCCAAGGAACCAGATTATTTTCCCATTTTTGTTAAGAGTTTTATAGTTTTCGGTTTTACATTTCAGTTTATTATCCAGTTCAAGTTAACTTTTGTATATAATACAAGTTACATGTTAGGTTCACTTTTTTTGCATTTTAACATAAAATTCTTGTAGCATAATTTGTTGAAAGACTATCCTTTCCCAATTGAATTACTTTACAACCGTTGTAGAAAAATCAAATGATTACCTTTGCGTAACTCTGTTATTGATCCTTCTAGTCTCTTCCACTGATCTCTGTATCTATACATTGACCAATACAGCACTATTTGATTATTGTAGCTCTACAGTAAGCCTAAAGTAAGGTACTCAAGAACACCAAATTAGTTATTCTATTTCAAAATTATTTTGATGATTGTAGTCTTAGTGTTTCAATATATATTTTATTTTTTAAATTTTGGGTTTATTTGAGCAAAAATTGATTCAAATCAGGCTACGCCAAACCAGAAGTGGTTAAGAGTGCTCCACCAACAGGAGCTCAGGGAGAGATTTATAGAGCAAAAGCAGAAACAAAGAAGGACAATTATCGATTGGCTATAGCTTACAGCCTCGTTCGTTGGCTGTTTGTGATTGGTTTTCCTTAGCATTTTGATTTTGTAACCTTGAGGCATTTACAGGTTTAGATTTTGGTTTGCTTACATAAGCTTCCACAGTATTAGAGTCACCTTATTCTAATGGCCTCCTTGTTTAATTAATTTAACAATTTCCCCCTTTGTGATCATCCTCTCATACACAAGAGATTGACTAGAAATTTGGTATTAGAGCCACTTTCAGTCACATCAGAGTAAAGTTGTTCTTGTCTCGTGAAATTTGTAGGTTATGGTGTCAGATCTCTGGAAAAATTGCTTTTGTTGTTCATCTCATTGTCCATCTTGCTTCTGTTTCTCCAAGCACTGTGAGACTATTTGATGTAGTGCTGATGACTGTGAATATGCATTTAAGACCTTTGAGAGAACATAGAAGACCAGGGAAACTCCAGTGATAACTATTAGGAGAATAATACCAAGAGACTGAAGTATGCACCTTAGCTAAGGCCCTCAGGAACCAAACCAGGCAGTATCAAATAAATCAAAGAATGTACCTGAAGGGGCATTAACCTGTTTTAGCCAAGTGGTTTATCTGTTAATTTCTTTTATTTGCTACGATGCTAAAGATGTTCATCCAGGTACAGCAGGAGGTATTTGCTATGGCATTGACACCTCCTTGTTAGTCAATAAGTAATCTAAACCAGTTCTATTATCTAAAACCACCTTAGTAAGGAAATCTAGGGACTTTCGTTGTGCACCTATAGCCTTAGCGGTAGATTTAGCAATAGTTGTCAGTGTTAAGGAGCATTGTCTTTCCATGCATTAACAGAGAGAAAAAGGAAGTAGTGAAAAGGTAAAAGGAATCAATGTTTCATACCAGAGATGAAGATCTTGATCCGTGATCCTAGGAGAGTTGTCCACCACAAGATGCCATCTGCTTCTGAGGAGGAACCTCCCTAGTCAATTTTAATTTTAGATCTCCAGATGGTCTGCAGTTCCAAGAGTCTGGAGAAGTCCTTTTTAATTGGGGAATGTGGACCCAAGGTTCCAGTCCCTGAAGTTTGGCTGCTAGCTTAGTTGTGAGGAGAACCTAGTATGGTTATTTCCAAGGAGGTTCAAGGGCAGACTTTGTTCTTAGTGATCCCAAATCACAATAGTGGGAGAAAATTAGAAACACTAGCTGGGAGAGTTGTAGCCAGATAATTGAGGAAACCAGAAGAATTTAGGATCTAGTTTGGTTTATAAATATTTAGCAAAATCTTAAAGATAATAAACAGGACTAGATTCTGATATCCACACAGATTTATTGTAATTTTTAATGAAATGTAACTTTTTCCTCTGCAATCACCCTTATTTCTATCAAAGATAATCACAGTAAGACTCATTGTTTTGCAAAATATGTCATCACATTTAACATGGCCTGAATATTTATATAAGTGCAGCAAAAATAGTGATTGGCCACGTAGGCACTTTTCAAATCTGTTTTGTTGGAACTTTTCATAAGAAATCTCAGATTGGACTTTTAAAAACTTCTCTGAGCTATGAAGCTAAGAACTCACTATCACACTTCACCTAGAATACCTTTAGATTTGGGTTAATTCCTCTCTTCTTGGTCTCCAGGATATCCTGAAGTTATTGGCTCTACCAGGAAATGACCTTCCTTACTCACCTGGTAAGGCTGCTGGGAAACTTGCAAGCAAGGTACCAGGTCATTTTTTCCAAGGGGCTTTTATTGAGTCCATAAAGTCTACCTTACTTCCCTAAAACTGTTTTGTCACACTTGATTTTATCAATATTCTCAAATATGACATTCCAGTCAGAGCCTTGGTAATGTAATCAATGTTTCTAATTCTGTCCTAAGGAGAACAGATTCTTATTGAACTTATGCAAATAACTATATTGTCATGAAAATAAAAATACTCAATAAGTTTCTGAGTTCTGGACAGATCAGGCAGGGAGAAAAAATAAATATTTCAATTGTGTTTACAGAGATATACTTCACAAAATTACTGTAAGTCATAGATAGCTTAAGAGAAAAAAGTTTTCCTTAAATTTGGAAAAATAAAACACTAAGCAACCAACAATATTTCAAAGAAAAAATTATAATCTTCCTCATCAGTTCATTCAATCCCATATTCTTAGTTCTTGCTGTGCCTGAATCCAGTTTTTCCATTATTTCTGGAAATGTTCACCAGTTCAGTTTTATCCTCTTAAAGTTATCAGAAACCTATATTCTACAGTACTTGTTGAACTCCTTCCAAGAATCTCTCTGAAGAGGAAGCACTTTTGCAAAAGCATCAGAGTAAAACAGTGAGTGTTTGTAAAAGACAAAAAGACTTCAAAACTGGCCATGGTTAAAGATCTGATGAGAGTCCTTTGATAAGGAAATGTAGTTTCCTTATCAAATGCTTAAAAACTTCCATGCATTGTTGAAGCTTTTCCTTCTCCCTCTAGTGTTAGTGAGGATGTGGAGCAAAGGAAATCCTTGTGCACTGTTGGTGGGAATGTAGATTTGTGCCGCCACTTTGGAATACAGTATGGAGATTCCTCACAAATTTAGAAGTAGAACTACCATATGTCCCAGAAATTCAACTTCTGAGTATTTATCCAAAGAAAATGAAAACATTAAGTTGAAAAGATATGTGCACCCTCATGTTCATTGCAGCATTATTTATACTAAGCAAGATATGGAAACAACATCCATCAATGGATGAATGGACAAAGAAAATGCAATAGATAGCTAGATAGATAGCTAGATAGATAGATAGATAGATAGATACACACACACAAACATACAATGGAATATTATTCAGTCATAATAAAGAATAAAATCTTGCCATTTTCAACTAAATTGATGGAGCTTGAGGGCATTATGTCAAGTAAAATAAGTCAGATGGAAAAAGACAAATACCATATGATCTAGATTACATGTGGAATCTAAAAAACACCCACCAAACTCATAGATCCAGAGAACAGATTGGTGGTTGCCAGAGGCAACACGTGGGAGGTGGACAAAAGGAATGAAGGAGTCAAAAGCTACAAACTTATAGTTATTAATAAGTCACGAGGATGTAATGCACAGCATGGTGCCCATAGTTGATAAAACTGTATTGCATGTTTGAAAGTTGCTAAGAGAGTAAATCTTTACAGTTCCCAACACAAGAAATAAATTTGTAACTATGTATGATGACAAAAGTCTTTAACTAGACTTATCGAGATGATCATTTCACAATATGTACAAATATTGAGTCATTATGTTGCCCACCTTAAACTAATATAATGTTATATGTCAATCATATCTCAACAACAAAATCCTTTTGAATGTTTTGTCATTTCAAAAAAAGTTCTTGGCAGTATTGAATAACCACATGAACACAATAGGGGTCCCCAAAGAGAGTGCCAAAGTTACTGCCCTCCCAAGATCCAGAGCCACTCCCAATCATAACCAAAAGAAAGAAAGACTTAGACAATTTCTCTGAGAGCCGGCAGCAGTTGATAGGACCTTAGCCACATGGAGTGCAACCCACATTTCTGTCAGGCCATATTTTGGGGGCTCCCAACCTGAGGGTTGCCAAGCCAAGTTCTCAGGATGCAAAATGAGATAAACAAGAAGGCAACAACTGTCCCTGGGAGAGAAAGGATGGAAAAGCAATGTTTTTTCCTGCCAATCTGAATTTGGTAAGAAAGGGATGACATGAAATTTTACCTTCCTCTCTCAACCAAGCACTACAGATAGAGATCAGGGGGAACTGACTTTGGTAAGAATTCTTACCCTTTCTGGCTTCTGCCAATTTTCCCAAGATGCTGTCTGCGGTTCCAGAGCGAGTGGAGTGTGTCATGCTGGTCACCAGAGATTGCCGAGGAGGAAAAATAATTTTTCGTCTACCTTTTATTGTGAGTGCCTGGCTGAGACTACTTTTTCTCTAGAGCACGTCATAAATAGATAAACTTATCTAGGTTAAAATTTCTCCACTGTGGCCACTGTAATTCCAGATTATCTCTGGTAAAGTTAACCTACTTGTTCAGCCTTAAAACAAAATTTTATTCAACTGAGGCCTCATACTGAACCCAGTCCAGTTTAAGTCAGACCCAGTCTGACTTCTGCCAGTTTTGGACCCGACCTCGAAAAATGCTCAAATAAAGCCTGAAAGCTCATAAAGCAAAAGCTGCGGAACTAGATCCCAGAGGAGCTTACCTAAGGCCTCCAGAGGGCGTGAGAAAGCAGTGAGGTCCAAGGGCTCAATAGGTGCCTAAGCCTAGTTGCTCCTTGCTCCTGGGGCCCTCAGAGGTCTCCTTCAGTTCCCTCTTCTGACATCAGAACTGTTAAAAGATAAACTAAGGCATATTAAAAATTTTGAGTTTATTTGAGCAATGATTATTTGAACTGGGCAATGCCACAGCAGAAGTGGTTAGGAGTTCCCCTTTACCATACATTTTAGAATCAGATTCTTGAGTTGTCCAAAACAAAAAAAATCTTGGATTTTTTAATAGATTGTATTGAATCTATAAAACAATTTGGAGACAATATACGTACATATATATTAATGTTATTGAGACTTCTAATCAATAAACACAGTATATCCCTCCGTTTATTTAAACCATCTTTATTGTTACCAGCAATATTTGGTAATCTATAGCAGACAAACCTTTCAAAGATTTTCTTAGATGTATCCTTAATTATTTTATTTTTTTTGATTTTTAGATGATGTATCTTAAATTTTAATTCTCATTGTTTTCATTAAATTGCAATTGACTTTTAATACAATACTTCTGTATTGTTTTGAATTGTCTGATACTGCTTAATCTACTGGTTAGTTGTAGTAGCTTTTTTATGAATTCTTTGGGATTTTCTATGTAGACAACTATGCCTTCTCCAAAAAAAAAGCTTTCTCTTTTTCCAATTACCGTAAATTTTCATTGTTTTTCCTCTTTCATTGCACTAGCTGGGACATTCAATAAAATGATAGGAATATGAGGACAGTCTCCCTTGCTTTGCAAGTCTTTGCTTGCTTCAAACTCAAGGGAATGGCTTTCAGATTATACCGCATGTACCTATGTATAAGCACTTCACACCTGCCCTTTATCGATATGAGTACACTTCCATTCCTTAGTTCTTAGTTTTGTTTTTTTCTTTAAAGATTGGCACCTGAGCTAACTTCTGTTGCCAATCTTTTTTTTCCCTTCCTCTTCTCTTCAAAGTCCCCCAATACATAGCTGTACACTAGCTGTAAATCCTTCTGGTTGTGCTATGTGGGATGTGCCTTCAGCATGGCCTGATGAGCCATGCCATGCCTGTGCCCAGGATCCAAACCGGCGAAACCCTGGGCCACAGAAGTAGAGCACACGAATTTAACCACTCGGCCATGGGGTCGGCCCCCAGTTCTTAGAGTTTTTATCATGACTATATGCTGAATTCTGTCAAATGCTTTTTCTCTATCTATTGAGATGAGCCTTTGTTTCCCCTGTTGATATTGTGAAATACAATGATTGTTTTCTTAATGTTGAACCAAACTTCCATTCTGGGCATGAATCCCTCCTGGTCAGTTTGGATTATATTTTATTTTATTGCTGAAAGTGATTCACTAATATTTTAAAGGCATTTATTTGTCTATGTTAATGAAAAATATTGGTCTGTAATTTTACCTTCTTTTAAAATCTTTGTTAAGTTTTGGTGTGAAGGTGATGCTAGCCTCATAATACAGAGTGGCAAATGGGTCCTCTTCTTCTATTTCCTGGAAGAGTTCTTGTAAATATTTTGTAGAGTTCACAAGTTAAGATATTTGGGGCTAGGCTTTTCTTTTTTGGGAGATGTTTAGCTATGAATTCAATTTATTTAAAAGGTGGATACATTTCAGTTTCTCTTTTTTTATGAGTGAGCTTTAGTCCTTTGTAACTTTCAAATAACCTGATCATTTCAACCACTTCATCAATTGTATTGGCATAATCCTTCTTATCCCTTTAATATATATAGAATCTGTAATGATGTCCTCTATTTTATTCCTGATATTAATGCTGTGTATCATCTCTCTCTTATTCTTAAAATGTCTTTTATCAGTTTTTTCTTGACCTTTTAGCATTTTTCTTTTATAATTTTTCTTGATATTTTGGAGAATAAGCTATTATTCTTATTAATTTCTGGTCTTTATCATTTACTTCTTTCAGCAAATGTTCAGCTAATTTTTCTTTTATTTCAATAGTGTTTTAAATTGGTCACTCACATTTTTGTTTTGAAACCTGTCATTCTTTCTAATGAATGGAATTAGTGATACAAATTTCTCTTTAGTTACTTACTGAGCTGAATTCCAAAATAGAAAAAAGTTTTCATTACCATTCAAACTATTGTCTAATTTCCCTCTTGATTTTCTCTTTGTCCAGTAGATTATTTAGAAGAATGTAATTTAATTTCCAAATATTTGGATATTTTCCAGATACCATTCTGTTATCAATTTTTATTTAATTTTAATGTTGTCAGAAAATATACATGGTTTAATTTAAATTATTTTAAATTTGTTGACGCTTCCTTTTTGGCCTAGAATATGGCCCATATTGGAGAATGTTCCAAAGGCACTTGAAACTCTGTTGTTGTTTGGTGGAGTGTTCTATAAATGGCAAGATGCTTTTATCTTTAATCTGGAACTGTGCATCTCCATTTAATACACCCCTCCCCTCTTTTTGGTCACAACATGGATGATTTTCTTATAGATTAAGAAATTCTGAAATCTGGATTTGTCTGGTTGTTTTTCTTCATTTTGGGGAGATTCAGATGATGTGGAATTCCTGTTCCATAACATCAGTTACAAAAGATAAGTTTATTACAGAAAGCTTAAAATGGGAAATTCAACCTTACAATTGATAGGACTGCAGGAAAGGCATTGAATGGGAGATAAGAGACAACAGCATTCATTCAGTAAGGGCTTGAAAGGGATTATCAGAAATAAAAGTTAGGGGTGGATTCTTTTCAGTTTCAAAAATATGCCATTTTTTTATTGCTTTTCCTAAGTAAATATCATCATGCTTGTCAAATTAGCCTAAGCGTTAACTGAAAATTAAATATTATAAAAAATAACCTAAAACAACTGACTTCAGTCATTAAAATTAGGTGATATTCCAAATTTCAGTAATGACACCCTCAGCTAATTATTAAAAATAAATTAGTAAGACTACCTAAAATGATAGATTTTTAAATTTTCTTCTCAGATATTAGTCATATCAGATGTACTAAGTAGAGCAAAATTTCAGTGCAGTTATACATATATTTTCCAACTATTTTGATGTTTTTCAAACAATAATTTATTATCTTTTTTTCCCCATAAAAGACCTGCTATTATTGATATAAGTTTTTGCAGGAGAATTCCATTTCTGTCATTAAGTGAAAATGACTCAGCTTTCTGCTGGTTGTTTCAAAGTTTCACAGATTTAGAGTAGAGGCTCCCCCAGGAAGTCTGTGCACTATCTCAAAATTTCTTGGCACTTCGCAGATAATATTTGGTTACTTTTTCCCTTGTAAATAGGTATTACAATTCACTTTTATCCATGAGGCTATTTAATTGGAGAGATTAAAATTATCATATTGTAAAAACTCAGTTACCCAAAAGTCTTCATTAAAATATTTTCTCTAGAGTGAGGAACAATAAACTATTAAATTCTCTCTGAGGACTTTAATCTCTGTTTTCTCCTAATTGTCAGTTTCAGAAATCATCTAAAACTGTTTTATTCTGGGGCTGGCCCAGTGGTGCAGTGGTTAAGTTTGTGCGTTGTGCTTCGGCGACCTGAGGTTCACCCATTTGGATTCCGGTGCAGACCTACACACCTCTTGTCAAGCCATGCTGTGGCAGCCATCCCACATATAAAAATGGAGGAAGATGGGCACAGATGGCAGCTCAGGGCCAGTCTTCCTCAGCAAAAAGAAGAGGATTGGTGGCAGATGTTAGTTCAGGACTAATCTTCCCCCCAAAAATAAATAAATAAATAAAAATGTTTTATTCCAAGCCCCGAATATGTTATGCTACATTCTTAAAGACTTTCTAAGGAACCGTCTACAGATAATTGGCTGATATCATGGTTTTGTTTACAGGATGGTCTGACACATTTGACAATGATTCTATTTTGACATACACATTAAAAAGTAGTAAGTCCTCTTATTTATGGACAGTTTCTTATTTCAAACTTGAAGAGATAGAAAAGAAATGTAAAGTAAGATCATCCTCCCTTTTTGGAAGACGGAGAAATGAAGAGTGAAAATCCTCAAATACAAGTACTTTCTTTAAATTATGGAAGTGAGTTCACAGATAAATGAGAAAGATGGAGAAAATAGGAGATCAGTAAGTGATAGAACATTTATTCTATAATCTCACTATGTGAATAATGCCTTATTTTGATTCTAGACACAGCAGTGTGGGACATTTACAGAACAGACCATTTTCTATCTGTGAGCAGAAAATATAGATTTATTTTAGCAGGCTCTATAAAATGATAATTGCATTGTAAAAACAAACAAACACACACAAACGCATAATACTTGGCACTAGATAGTGACATCTGCAATAATCACTGCACTGGCTTCTAGGACAGTACTTGACAGGGCTATCTGGCAACAATCTGTTTAACAATTTGACCAGTGAAAACCAATTGGACACAAATAGACCATGATGGGCGCAAGAACTGACTGGACAATGAAGTTGGCAGAAAGACACGATGCTGTAGAATGGCAGGGCCTTTGAGTTGGAAAGAGCATGAGGAAAGGGTGTGGAAAGTCTAAAGAGTTTTCTATTTTAATAATGCAACCACTTGTTCCATTTTTAACTATTTGAATTCCTTTTTATGTACAGAATTATCTCTTACATCCAAGTTTTGTTTTTTTTAACATATCGAAAAACATTTTCTGTCACTATTCTAAAATTTGCCTACTTTATATCAAGCCGCCCCAACATTCAGGATGGCAAAGATTTACTAATACTCTCTCTAAGGAAGGAGGCTCAGGTTAAAATGTCAGAGTGGATCCAGGCAGTTTTCTAAATCCTGCATCATCTCTATCAGCCATCTGCAATGTGCATTTGCATCACTGTCACTGGAATTCGACTGCCCCATTCTATACTAGGCAAATTCATATTGCTTCTTTAAAACTCATCCAAAGAATTATCTCTCTGTTTTTCTGCCTCTTTATAACCTACTCACTTTCTTTCATTAGATTTCTTATTATAATATGTTGACTTTTAAAGATACATTTCTCTACATATTTTGAAATAATTGAGGGAAGGGCTGTGTCTAATTTACTGTTGTTTACCTAGTATCTGAAATATTATCGGCTATATTAAAGGCTCTCAATTAATTTGGAATGGATAATTACTAGGGCAAAGAATTGATCTCATTTTTTTTTTTTTTTGAGGAAGACTAGTCTTGAGCTAACATCCACCACCAATCCTCCTCTTTTTGCCAGGGAAGACTGGCCATGAGCTAACATTCGCGCCCATCTTCCTCTATTTTTATATGTGGGATGCTGCCACAGCATGGCTTGATAAGTGGTGGGTGGGTCTGTGCCCAGGATCCTAAGCTGCGAACCTAGGGCCAATGAAGCAGAGCACATGAACTTAACCACTATGCCACTTGGCCAGCCCCATCATTATTTTCTTTTACATTGCGTAGATCTTGAAAAGAACATGTAACATATTCCTATAAATGACTTTATTAAACTGACTTTTTAATCCATATGTGGATGTTCTGAGGATTCTATTGATTTTGAATCTGGCTCTGTTGGCTGTTCCTAAATTGTACTTAGCATCCTCAAGATCTCTCAATAATGAAATGCTGCCCACCATATCATGTTTAAAGTTCTTTTACTTCCTAAACATCACCTACACCTGTAGCGAGTTAAACAATCTTGAGGACATTCTCTAAAAATTTCTGAAAACAATTTACAGCAATATGCCTGCAGCTCCACCAAATAACCCTGTAATTCCTTTGAGGCAATAAGCTCAGAGCCCTCTCCAATGACTAAATAAGAAAACTCAATTCTATTACTCATTGAGTCATTCCCAGGAAGACACGGTTCCCTTTAATCTCAGATTGATGAATATGCAAGGATCTACTGACAAACTCCTTGGACTAGAGGCTCAGAGAAAATAAAATGAAATAATCTCTAATTCATAATTCCTTCTTGGAAAAGTTCCTTTCACTTCTACTCCCAAATTCCTCTTTTTATTGCTTCTTTGCTGCAAAGCAATACACATTAAAATATAGCCACATCAAAAAATTATTTTCCAATTTCACGTCTCCATTAGCTATGTGCTAAGCACATTATTTATCTCTCTGTGCAACAGCTTTCTCAGGTTTAGAATGAATGGTTTTGACATAAATAATATATATTATCCTTTTTCTAACTTTAAAATTTATTCCTGAAGCTGAAAAAATATTTTAAAATATTCCTGAGTGACATTTAGCAGTAACTTGTCGAAATAAAATTGGATTATTGCAACCTGCTTAAAACAAATTTCCACCAGAAACTCCAAAACATCAATGCACATCCAACTGTATTATTCTAAGCCTGCATGAAATTGTATCCAGTTTCACTTAATAAGATTTATTGTAGATGATTGAAATTTTATTCACCATGATTTGATGTGAACAGATCAAAATAGTGAAATATGTACAATAACAGGTAAAATTAAATATGAAAAGGAATATAGTTTTAAATTTTACATTTTTATTACTCCATCTTAGATTTTTTTCCCCAACAGTTTTACAATAGTTTCTGATATAGGTAGAGTATAACAAGTGAGTTGAAAATACGTAGGAGTTTTAGAATCATTTAATTTGGTGTATATATATGGCTCAAGAAAGCTCAGCAAAATGATTATCCTTTTATAGAGCACATCATAGTCCATATGTTGATTTCTACTTCTTCTGTATTTGTGTTAGACATGCTTTATTATCAGTGATGAAATAGCTTTTACAAATATAAGATTTTAGTTTGTAACAGTTATATCACAAACTTAATGCTCCAAATGTATGTCCTGGAAAATAGGGTAATATGGATATGATTTACTTGTATATTAAAGAAAAAAATGTCTATCCAGAGTTCATCAAGGCTTCTATACAACAGGAGAGAAACAAAAAGAAATCATTTTGTGAAATTGTGTGCTAAATAAACCACACCTGTGTAAATAAAATTTAGTATGAAATCGTACTAAGGGCTGAACCATTCAATTTAGTAGCCTAGTCCATTCAATTCAATAACCATTTATTGACTTCTTACTTTGTAAACAGCATTGCATTATTGCAAGAAATTTCCTTTGCACAGTATACTGAAAGTTCACTCAGTAAGAATCAGTAAGCTAATGGAAGTCACATAATGCTCAAATATAATGGATATGAAAAAGTCTAATAAATATCTAATAGCCATTAATAATAATATCTATTGTGTACATACATCAGGTTTTTACCACTCTAGATTTGTAAGTATTCATTGAAGTTAATTAGAATACAGACAATTTGAAAATTGCAATTTAAGTGGCACAAACAGAAATCAAGAATAAAAGGAACTTGAAAATAGAAAAATTTTCCACTTGGACCAAAGCTGCTAAGAGACTCTGTAAAGTGAGAAAATAGATGTGGAGATACTGGAATTCTCAAAGTCATGATCCTTGGGTTCTTCTTAAGAAGACCTACTTTGCAAGCATATAGAGGTGGATGTCTTATGGTGTGATCTAAGAAGCAAATGGGAGCTTAAGAAGTAGAGTTGGCTGTATAAAAGTAAAGGAAAACTAATCAGGCTAATAATCATAAGCTTCATGATGTATAAATTGAAAATCAGTAGACACTTTAGATAATGATAGTATTTTGCAGCAATTCCACAAAATGTTTTCTAAATAATAATTCGTTATTTTTAGGTAGTGTACTTCACAAATATTTTTTTAATATTGCAGTTTTTGGTGATGATTAAAATGATTCATACCCTCAGAATTGTGAAAAAGCTGAATAATGATCCATGAGAGCTATTGAAAATATATTACTCTGAAAATAAATATTTCTTTTGACTATTTTCACCTAATTCTATAATTTTATTCATTTTAACCAAATTTCATCAGTCCTTTGCATTGATTTTCAATGGAATAATTAACCTCTGTTTGAGATTAAGGTACTATTACACTGAGGTCCAAAATTACCAAGGAGTCCTTGATTTTTTTTAAAAAAAAAACCTTTTTATAAAAGCAGTTTTAGGTTCACAACAAAATTGAGGGGAAGATACAGAGATTTTGCATATAACCCTGCCCCCACACAAGTGTAGGATCTCATGTGATCAACATCCCCCGCCAAAGTGTTACATTTGTTATAATTGATGAATCTACATTAATTCATCATAATCATCCTAAGTCCATAGCTTACACTACAGTTCATTCTTTGTGTAGTACATTCTATGGGTTTGGACCATTGTATAATGACATGTATCCATCATGGCATCATATAGAATATCTTCACTGCCCTAAAAATCTTCTGTGCTCTTCCTATTCATCCTTTCCTCTTTCTCAGTCACTGATCTTTTACCATCTCCATAGTTTTGTCTTTTCCAGAATGTCATGTATTTGGAATCATACAGTATGTAGTCTTTCCAGGTTGGCTTCTTTCACTTAATAATATGCGTTTATGCTTCCTCCATATCTTTACATGACTTGCTAGCTCATTTCTTTTTAGGTGAATTTCATTGTCAGAATGTACAACAGTTTAATTTATCCATTCACCTACTGAAAGGCATCTTGCTTGAGGGTTCTGGATTTTCTACTTGTGTTCTGCCATGAATGAGTGGCGTGACTTGTCTAACTAATAAAAAAAGAAGTTTTCAAATAGATTTGAATGCCCAATGATATTGCATAGAACTTTAAATTTGTTGATTGCTTTGGGGAAGTCTAGGAGGTATAATGGCAAGGTAGTAAAACTTCTTTTATATCCTGGGTCTCGGGTCTTTTTTCAATAAAGCGTTTTTGCCACTTTGCCTTGATTTTATTTATTGATTGATTGATTTGTAAATATCTAAAGTATGATTAGAAGATCATACCATATGACTAATGATGAATAGACTATTCTCTGTTTCATTTTCTTGATCAAATTTAGAAAAAAGAGCACAATACATATTTGGCAATAAAAATAAACAAATAACAGAATCATGTACATATATATTTCCAGTCTTAAATTCTTTATTCACTAATTTGAAATTTTTTAATATTTCTTGATAATTAGAGCTAAATTTTCTTTAGTTGATAAATAAAAGTAAAACACATACACACACACTACAGATCCCATCTATATATTTGAAAGAAGATATTCTAAAGGCTTAACATTTCTGTTGATAAAATATAATAATAATTTTACTTCTCAATAAATTCCCAAACACAAAACTCAATGAAATGATATTTCATCTATTTTAAAACTATTATGTTAGGTGGAATTTATTTTATTTACACAGAATTACTCCAATTACTTAATATATGTGAAAAAGATTTTTTCTCAAAGTGTAAAATGCTCATAGGGAACAGAAAATGATGTGCTAGACAAATCTATTACTATGTTTTAATATGAATCACTTCAGGAATATCCGTTTCCCAACATGATTAAAGAAAAAACAGATATTTAATTTAAAAATGTTTTCATTGGGCAAATCCATAAAATAACTGCACCAATATAAATAAAGATTATTAGTACCACTTAAATAGTAGAAATATAAATTATATATTATAGATTATATGTATATATATATAATAGAATTTTATGTATTTATTTTTGAAACTACCTGTAATGCAGGGGCTATAATTTGTTTATTTAAAAAAATAACAAATTAGATATTTTACTTCATTACTTTCCTGAGAGAGCAATTTAAAAACTAAGAAATGTAACTTTAAAACAGAGACTTTTAAAAACAGATAAGATTAGCGATTGTTTCAAAAGGAAATGTGTCTACCACTTTCGTTACAGTTTAGGAGCAAATCTGTAGTAATTTGTGATTTGATGCCATGTCAAATACTTTTATTTGAAATATATATGCAAATCTATTAAAGCAAAATGTTTCTCAGGCGTATCATGATTCCTAAATTAATTTTTGAGGAGAGTTTGAATGACACCTAGAAAGCTTTTTTTCCCCAGTTCTATAGCTGTTTCACAAAACCTAAAAATGAGAAAGACAAATCCAATTGCTCTTTTTGGATATAAATGTCAGCAAATCAAATGATAGGTGAATAATATTATTCTATATTTTGAAGAATATCTTTACAGTTTATATTTGCTTGAACATACATTAGCATAGTTTTAAATTATTATGCACAAAAATAAAGGGTTGTGTATACTACTATTTCTGCTACAGTACTTCTTAAACTTATTTCAACAAATATTACCCACCTTTTATAAAATTAAACATAAAATATTTAGCTTGGCACTGGAGAGTTTATAAAAATATGTGTAATTACTGTAACCTTACAATGTAGTAAAATTAACGTGTTTGCTTTCTGTTGTGTTTTCTACATGCTTGAGGAGGTTACAAGATAGATTCATTTATTCATAACAGCATTCTTGTGAGGTAAATATTGTTTATTTATGTTCAAAAATAGGATAAAAATAAGGTGCATAAAAAGAATATACCTTAAAGTGACAGAGTTAATAAGTTGTCCTTTTGGCAATGTGCTACCTGGTTTACCACACATTAAAACTTGAACTCTGTAGAAAGGACCCTATTCACTTGTCCCCTGGAGTACTTGTTTCCATTTCATTCTCTGAAGGCTATTCTTCACTACAGGTGAGAGAGATTTCACTATGATAATTCTTAATAATATATTCCATCCTGCTGCTGAGAAGTCATGTTTGCCTGAAGTTTTATTTTTTTTATTTTTTTAAAGATTTTATTTTTTCCCCTTTTTCTCCCCAAAGCCCCCCGGTACATAGTTGTGTATTCTTCGTTGTGGGTTCTTCTAGTTGTGGCATGTGGGACGCTGCCTCAGCGTGGTCTGATGAGCAGTGCCATGTCCGCGCCCAGGATTCGAACCAACGAAACACTGGGCCGCCTGCAGCGGAGCGCGCGAACTTAACCACTCGGCCACGGGGCCAGCCCCTGCCTGATGTTTTATTTAAAGAGTTTAGTTCTGTTCAATAAGTATTTTTCCATCCGTTCTATATTCCAGGCAGTACACTTGCTAACGGAGCTATAAACAGGCATAGTTCTTCCTCCTAAGATTTGACTGTCTGGTGGGCAAAATAGACATTCAAAATATAACTTCAACCTAGTATAGTAAGATCAGTTAAAAAAGGAGCTTGACTGAAATTGGATTATTGAAGGGAAAAACTAGGGTTTGTTTTTTTCTACCTAATCTTGAGGTTTGGGTTGTTTATTATTTCACCATAATTTATCTTAAACTGATAGAATAAATGCAGCATTTTTAAAAATCTAATTCAGATATCAGCAAACATTTTCTTTAAAGGGCCAGAAATTAGGCATTGTAGGCCGAATATATTTTCTGTCACATGTTCTTCCTTTTTATTATTATTAATAAACTTTTTATAGAATTGTTTTAGATTTGCAGAAAAATTGAGCAAATAGTACAAAGTTCTCATATAATCTCTGAACAATTTTCCGTATTATTAACATCTTACATTAATATGGTACATTTGTTATAATTAATGAACCAATATTGATGCATTATTATTAACTAAAGTCCACGATTTATTCACATTTTCTTAGTCTTTCTCTAAAATGTCCTTTTTTTGTTCCATGATCCTAAAATATCCTTTTTCTCTTCCATGATCCCATCCAGGTACCACATCAGATTTACTTGTCCCATCTTACTAGGCTCCTCTTGGCTGTGACGGTTTCTCAGACTTTCCTTGTTTTTCATGACTGGAAGTTTTGATGTATTTTGAAATATGCCCCTCTAGTGGAATTTGTTTAATATTTTACTTATTATTAGACTAGAGATGTGGGTTTGGGCATGGGAGATCACAGAGGTAAGGAGTTATTTTCTTCATGTCACAGCAAGGGTACAGACCTTCAACATGATTTATGCTTGTTGATTTTGGCTTTGATCTCCTGGCTGAGGTAGCGTTTTGTCCAGCTTCATCCATTGTGAATTGATTTGTTTTCCCCATTTACATATTGTACTCTTTAGAGGGAAGTCAACAAACACAGCTCACAATAAAGGAGTTGGAAGTCATGCTCATCTTCTTGTATTTTTTTAATAAAATTTAAACATGGAAAGAATATTCTTAGCTCATAGATGGTACATAAACAAGCAATGGGCGAGGCTTGGCCAGCAGGCCATGGTTTGCTGACTCTTAATTGGCTGACTGTTTTTTTGTAGTTATCATAAATGACATGTATAGAATGCAAAAATGGTATGTAGTAAAATGTATTTCTATGAGCGTTTTTGTTATTACTTCAATTGTATTTAGGTTTATAATATTTTGAATTTTTTTGTAATTTATAATGTAATACGTAATAAATTACAGCTATGGTATAAAGTAGAATTTATAACGTGATACATTTTCCAGATTGTTAAGCAAATACCCCAAGAATATGTATTGAATGATCATTTTTATGGTAGAGAGATGGTCTGAAATCCATTCTATGTCCACAAACAAGGATTCTTCTCCCTTCCTTGACTTGGCCCAAATTAGTTGTACTCTGCATTGATTGTTTCAATAGAAAGATACATATATTGTTTTGAATAAAACATAAAATCTGAAAATCAGCATTAGTTTATTAAGAAGAGAAAGTGAGAGAGAGGAATTTCTCTCTGAAATTGTGTATGATAATAGTAGAGAAATATTTTTGCTAATATTAAGACAAGCGGCCTAAGTGGAAAATAAATATAAGATTCTAAAGCCAAAATGATAAGCCCTAAATATTCTTAATTTTAAAAAATACATAAAATCCATGCATTTTCGGCTATCAGTTTCTCAGAGGATTTTGTCTCTCCATTTTTCTCTCCCTATCTCGCTCTCTGTCTCTCTATCTTTCCATTGTCTATCTACCCATATCAGCACTTGCAAAAAATACATTGGACAAAGCATGGTTTTGCAAGTCTCCAATTTATGGCCTCAGTAGAAATAGAAAGTTTTTTTTAAGATAAGGTTTTATTTATTCAGGTGCTGTTTGAGATTGTGAGAGAAAATTCAAAGCAGTAGGGCAACTTAAAAACTTTCATGATAAAGCAGAAAGATAAGAATATTTATTAAGACATAAGATTTGAGAGAAAAGAACATAAGGCTCAATCCATGGTGAGAAAAAATACATATTTTTCCATTTACATGTTATATTTTTAACCCTTCTATTAGTTTCTGTAAGTGTAAATATCCCTAATGATGCTATTTTAAAATTTTCTCACTTATAACTCTGGACTCCAGATGTTTAATAGTATCACCTGTGAAATATGACCGAAATCTCCTGGTCTACATAATTAGTTACATTGCAAAACACTTCATAAATTAGTACTATTAATCCAGAACAATTTGAGGGCAGAGATCTTATAGTAATGGTCTGAAATTATCTTCAAACTTACCAACTCAAGCACCGATAACTTTATAGTGAAAGCAAAGCTATTCATCCATTTATAGACCCAATTAATAATTGTAAGTTTTTAAAACACACTATTCTTCACTTAATCTCCTTACATAGAGGTAGAAGAATCAGAACTGGTAAAGATTAGGAGAGTCAAACTAACTCCCCTCAAATACATGAACTGCAGAATTTGGTGGTGATATGAGGAGCCAGAGGCTGAGTACTAGCTATTTTTATATTTGTATATACTAGGTAATATTTCAACCCAACCCAGATAACTCCCACTTCTTAAAGTCTCTAAGCATAGACCATTGACATAAGCATGAGGATTCCCTTATCAATTCTGTGAGTCTGAGAAAAGTTATCACAGGAACAGCTACAATTATATGAGGCATAATAGACTTCAAGCTAAAACTGTCTCTGAAGACAAAGAAGCTAATTGTGTAATGATAAAAGGGTCAATTCAACAGGAAGCTACAATAATTATAAATATGTATACTCCCAACATCAGGGCACCTAATACATCCAGCAAATGTTGATAGAACTGAAGGCAGAAATTGACAGCAATACAACAATAGCAGGAGATTTTAATACCTCACTTACAGTCATGGATAGATCACCAAGACAGAAAATTGACAAAGAAGTAGTTGACTTGAAAATATGCTCTACTTCACTAATCATCAAGAAACGCAAGTCAAAACCGAAATGAGATGTCACTTCACGTTTGTTAGAATGGAATGGCTATTATCAAAAAGACAAAAGATAAGTGTTGATAGGGATGTGGAGAAAAGGAAACCATTGTACACTGTTGGTAAAAATGTAAATTGATATAGCCATTATGGAAAACTATTAAGTTCCTCATAAAATTAAAAACAGAATGCCTTATGATCCAGCAATCCCACTTCTGGGTATATAGCCAAAGGAAATGAAATCAGGCCCTCAAAGAGATATCTATACTTACTTGTTGTACACCCAAAGCTCATTTAATGTTATCTGTCAACTATGACTCAAAAAATTATTTTTTTTAAAAAAAGAAGAAAATTGTGGCATTTGCATCAATGTGGATAAAGCTGGAAGACAACAATGCTGAGTGAAATAAGCCAGATGCAGAAAGATAAATACTGCATGGTCTCACTAATATGCGGAATCTGAAATAGTCAAAATCATAGAAGCAGAGAGTAAAAAGGTGGTTGTCAGGGGCTGGATGAGGAGGACATGGGAGACATTTGTCCAGGAGTATTAAGTTTCAGTTCTGCAAGATGAATACGTTCTGGAGATCTAATGTATAACAATAGGCCTGTTGTTAATACTGTCTATTTGAAATTTGCTAAGAGAGTACATGTTAAGTATTCTCACCACACACACACAAAAATGGTAACTATGTGAGATGTGATGATGGATATGTTAATTACCTTGATTATGATGATAATTTCACAATGTATCTGTATATCAAATCATCAGATTATACACTTTAAATATATACAAGTTTTATTTGTGTTATACCTCAATAAAGCTAGGGGAAAAAAGTGAGAAAGTTAAAATATAGAGGATCAAAGACAAAAACACGTGGTTGCTTGAAAAGACTAATAAAATAGACCAAATTCAAGAAACAGGGAATACTACAAAAAATAGGTAAGACTTATATTGAGTGCACTAACAACCAGGACCAATTGCAATCATTTTACCTTTATCAACTGAGTTTAATGCTCATTCCCACTCTATGTTGTTATCATTATTGCTTCTATCTATCCAATTTTCAGGCATGTGATAGAAATGCAATGTCCCTGCCATGTTTGTCGTTAGGTGTGGCCATGAGACTTGCTTTTTCTAATTAAATGTGAGCAGAAATGGCATTTGTTAATTCTGGGCAGAGGCTTTGAAAACCATTACTTAATTCACCATATTTCTTTCTTACACTCACAGATTATGCAAGTGTATATCAGAAAAATTACGTAAAATTTGAATATTAGAATATAAGGCAAAAAAGATGAATAGTGTGTCCTTTCAATGACATACGAAGGTGGAGACCACCCAAGGGCTGACTAAGGGAGTAGATTAAGTTTTTAAGAGATTTTAGTTTTTAAAGACAGCTTCCAGTCTGTATAAAATTGTGTCACTGTGACTTAAAATTATCTTTGAGACCCCACTCATCTATTGGAAAGAAACAAGTCGAAAAAGCTTTGTGAGCCCCAAGGAAAGCATATTTTCAAATACCCACTTCAGATATGATCAAAAAAGAATTTCTTTTTGCCAAGATTCTGAATATACACCAAGTAATGGCCTTTTTTCTCAAGATTATTGTACTATGAATATTGGAGTTGATCAAAACAGGTAGAAACTGAGGAGAACTGATTTCATATCAATTTGGATTTTCACATAAGTGAGAATACTAGGTGGTGCTTTAAATTTGACATCTCATTTAAAATTATTTCTTTTCATTAATAGACTTGGGAAAATCATGTATGTTACGTTATTGAGGAAAACAGTTTTTTTAAAAAAAATTAAGATATTGAAACTGAAAGCCAGTATTCTTTTCTTATTTACTTGCTCACATGTATAATTGTTTTGCTATGTCAATTTTTTTGTCCATGAGCCAACATCACACTATTTTAAGTAGTTAAAGTGTAATACCTTTAATTGATTGTGGTGTAAGGATTCCTTTCTCATTTTTCTTTACAGAAATTTTTTAACCATTTGCACTGATTTATTCTTCCAGGTAAACTTTAGAAGCACTCACATTTTTAAAATTCCTTTAGTATTTGTTTCAAAATATTAAATTTATAATTTTTGTAAAAGGTTTACATAAATAATTACCATATTACCATGACGACAAACCTTTGAAGGAAAAGTAGAAAGGTGTGAGAGTGATGTAAGAGCTTATTTGGAATTTCATCTGGAGAATGATATTTAAACTGATACCTAAAGGATGAATAACTTGTACAAATATTGATTTTTCTATTTTTACTTTGTAAGTGAGCACTTTACTGAATCTTATTTCTAGGTATAATAGCTTTTCAATTGATTTCTCTAAGGTTTAAAGGTAGACTATTATGTCAACTGCTGATAATGGAAATTTTCATCTCTTCCAATAAGAATTAGTGAAATTTCCAGGAAATAATTAAATCCTATCAGTAATAGTGGGCATCAACTTCTCTTGCCCGTAACTAGACTAAGTCAGGTTGTCTCTCCATTGATGTGCTGCATCTTACACGCCTAGATTTAATGCTGGGTATATGCTGACTCCACACCATGTCTAAACCCATTAGATTAAATGTAGCATCTTGTCCAAGAAATATTGGAATAAGAATCCGGATTTAGGATTCTGTAAGTACAAGTAATAACTGTGTGTTCATTATGTGAAGAAAAGCTCACTTTTCTTCCTTTCATATTCCTGATGGTAAGTTAAACGTTATTTAAAATGTATTAAATACATCTGAAACAATTTTCCTTTCCTATTGTATACTCTGGACAAAATTCTAACAACTAAATGGATGTAAGGTGATCATGATAAATTTTCACCCTGTCCTCTATCCATTACAAGACTGATCCTTAAATATCCTCAAGAGTTGTATTTCATAGTATATTTTTAACTTTACAAACATAGATTTATCTGATTTGGGTTATTTAAAATGCATAATTCAGAGTATTAATATTTCCTGTTTTAGAAAATATATGTCTATTAAAGAACGTGGCATATCCAAAAGATTTGTGTTATTGTGAACAATTTGAGATTGAGTGTCATTTGTGATCTATTGTTCACCTTAGTCATTTGTACACTAGTCTCATAGTTTTAGAACCGGGCTTCATAGTGTCACATGGTTTGTAACAAACTGTATACATAATATTCTTTAACTTTTTAATCGCATTCAACTAGTCAGCATTCCTTTTTAATCACACTCTCTAGTAATTATTTATCCACATTGACTTCATTTTAGACACCTGGAAAACATACATACATACTGTGTTTGAATTATTTCATGGATGGTAGAATGCAATAAACATAATCTTCCAATTACTCTTCTAATTCCAATCATTGCACAATATTAAGTATCATAATTAGATGTCTCTACTTTTTACATTAAAGCAAACAGAATTATTTATACTAATGTGAGATGAGCGACTTACACTGAATCCGAGACCTAGTCCATTTTGATTCGCTATACCAGCAGTGAAACTGCAAGCCAATAAATATGTCAAAGGAAAACTGTAAGAAAGCAAATTGATTAAAAAAAAAACACTTTGTTTCAAAAAATCTGTTGTAATTGATAATGCTAAATCTCTTATTATTGACACATTAAATAACATTTTATAACAGTGTAGTCCTTGAATCATTGATGAAAGGAATGGCTCATTAATTTCTACGGCTTCTTCAGGTAGAATATTTCTGAAAGATTTTGTAAAAATCAAATTTTCGTTGGCTAAATCCTTTCAGCTTAAAACACTGTTCATCTTGTTTACAAAGTTTGTATCTTAGTCATATGCACTATTTTCAATTTTCCCATGAGATAATTAAAAAATATTAATGAAAAAGATATATCAAATATATTTTGTACTTATTCATAAATATTACATACAGCATGCTTTGACTCTTAGAGACTATTCTTGACCAATTCTGGATGAGAGCCAAAATAATCCAGAGAAACCTCTGGAATGCTTTCACAAGGCCCTTGAGAGATGCCTTTGCAAGCTTGAGTCCTGGTAACTGAGAGCAGTAAGTACTCCAGCAGCTCAATCTTGGATTGCCTGACTCTGCTGTCCTGCTTGACTCTGTCCAGTCCCCTACATCTGATACGTGATTGCTTCCCTAAATAAATTATATGAACCCAAACCTTGTTTTGGAAGGAATGCCAGCTAAGACACATAGAAAAAAAACAAATCAAAAAATCCTAATGAGTTTTACTGTAGTCAAGGACATAAAATAGGGTACGATTTAGAACACATATGTCTGGCCTTCTTAGAAACTACTATAATCAGGAAATTAATAATCAGATAATTAATAATCAGGATTAGAGTCGGGTTAGGATTGGTAGCATCTAGCAATGTAGGAGATACATTTATGTGTGTGTGTGTCTATGTGTAAAGAGAGATGGAGACAGATAGAAAAAGAGAAGTGATAAATAGAATTCCATTTCAGATGATTAGGACCTGATGAAAAGTGATCAGTAAGTATATTAATATATTGTCAAAAAAAGAAAAAAAATAACACAAAATATGCACCATCGTGAATAGCTGTGTCATGAATAGGTTCATTCTTTAGAAAGCGCTTTATCAATATGTTACAATAATCATAAAAAGTAGAGATACTCTTCAGATATTTTAAGAGGCAATGTTGATCATGTGGAATGTTTGCTGATTGATTTTCAGCAGAGTTATGCATATTGCTAAACTGTTGTATGCCACCCCTTCATCTCCAAAAAAAGTTCATCATTTACATAAATCTGGTTTGCAGAATATTAAATACCTATCACACTTCTAAGGTATAAAGAATTTCTGTTTACATGGTAATATGAAAAATATATTCATAACAGAAATGTGAACACAGACTACAGGGAAAACAGAGACATTTTTACTTGTGTTAGGGTAACAGATTTTTTTCAAGTGACTTGTTTTTTAATATTTCCAAATTTTTAGAGAGATGTACATTAATTTATATTACCTTATTTCCAATAAAATATAAATATTAGGTAGAATTGATGGTGTTTAAGGCTAACAGATATCAACTCTCATTATCAGATCTGTACCTTATCCTGATATTTAGTTCACATCCTTAAATTACTTTGTAATTACAATTAGCTCGCAATTCTTGCTAAATTCAGTATGATTTTCCTGGAACTTCGATACTGGTATCCACGCAAGGATTATTCATGTACATGTTATAGAAGAAGGGACTGATTTCAGAACATAACAGAACGTGAGCGTGGATCACTGATCTGCTTTTCACTATGTTTGTTTTCAGCCAATCAAGCAGGTATTATTCCAGCTGATCTAGGTTATGCTGTGGAAAAACTCATCCCCAAACTCTTAGTGGATTAAGTGTTCATTTCTCTCCCAAATTGCATGTCCCATGTAGGAACTATAGGCCGTGGTTGAGATGGTCCTTTATTCTATGTAGTCATCCAGAGACTCAGACAGATGGCTTCATTATGATACCAGCATCTCAATATGCGACCTCAGAATGCACTGTGTCTGGGGAAAATAAAGCACCAGAGTAGCATACAACCACTTCGCCTTATATTTCATCGGCCAGAAGCGTCCTAAAGCAATTCTGCACTCAAATGAGAAAAGGCTGGTTAATGTAGAGGGTCAAATAGGTTATTTGGTGAGCATTAATTTTTCATTGATATTTTTGTGGTAAATAACCCTTTGTTTCTATTTTTGTACCTTTTTTTTCTTTTAAAACATTTTACACAGTCAATCATCCTTAAAGGAAACAATCTAAAAACCCATTCAGTCACTGTATCCAGCTCAATACATTGCAGAATGGCTGTGTGCTGTGCAGTAATTTCAACAACAGATTTGGCTGTGGCTCTTCGTCTGAAAAACTATGAACTAAAGGACAAATTGCCTTCCCTCCACAAACTTTCAGCATTCAATGGTGAAATAAGATCTGGATATCTGCTAAATTCTCCTTATCAAAAAAGGGAGAAATGGAAGCCTTTCAGCAGTCATAGGGCTGTAGCATTTCTGAAATCCTGCTGAATTGCATTGTGAGCAAAACCCTACAATCAATAGTGTTGCTCAGTATTCAATGATTCGATTCTGATTCTGCTCTAAAGGATTTGTCCCATGGTGCATTGCTTTCTATGGTTCTGGCCCTGCACTCAGGGAGACGCTTCTTTTTCCTTATTCTTCTTAGCTCCCCTTGAGGGAGTGTGGCTATCTTGGACTTGTTCAACTTTTTAAACTCATGTTCAATTAAACGAATTTAAGGGAAGGGGAAAAACTCTCAAATAGTAACAGCAATTTTTTAAAAAAATTTACTGTCGTTATTCCAGGTTTGCACTTGCTTTAGCAATATAACTCTCTCAAAACAGAGTAAAATTTTTATCTATTTGCTGCTGGCCCATTGCACAGGCTAGTGAACATTCATACCTACAGTTCCTATTAAGATATAATTTTCATATCTGATAATTATCATATGTAATATGTGACGTATAAAAATATAATTGTATACATGCATATTTCTGACCTCCACCTCCCAACTATCTTTAAATTTGAAGCTGATAAGTTGAAATCTGGGCTTCTGGGGAAAAGTTATGGCTAGATTTTCTCTAAATCAGTAAATTCAACTTTAAGGTTTAAAGATCCTCCACATCCTTAATCTGATCTTTACCCTGAGGCACTTGAATCCACTGAGAAATTCTGCAATAAATGGGAATGCTACATACTTGTTTTTATCTTTGCCAAAATGCTGAGTTTTGATAGGATGTTGCTTCTCAAAACCTTTATCATCTCCTACTGTTTGAACTTCATAGTATCAAGGTGCAAAGTTCCAGAATGTTTTTACTTCCCTTCATTTCTGCTTTTCAGCAATCAAATTCTCTCCTTATCTTATCTCTTTCTGGTAATATCTGATAAAATTCAATCAATAACAACCAAAAAAACACTAATAGGCTGTTTTTTGACCTCTTCCCCTAGAGCTAAAAAGTAATTGGTCATGCAGTCAGCCTCAGGAGATTTTTCAGAGCCGTGATCTTACCAAATATTCTACTAATGTTTAAAAGCGACATCTTTCCAGTGTCTTCTAATTGTTTCCTCTACTCCCAACTGATAGGATTGTGTCATGCGTTTTAGATTTTGTGAGATGGCACTCTACTCCTGAAACTAAGGTCTGTATTAGTCAGGCAAAGCCAGATCATGCTGCAGCATCAACAAACCTCAAAATATTAATTGTTTAAAATAAATAGATATTTTGCTCATCCTCCATGTCCAGCTCAGGTCAGTGGTTGAGCGGTGTTCTACATAGTACTTGAAGTGCAAGGCTACGTGAGGCTCCACTAAATTGTAATACCACCATGTCGCTGAAAGCTTCAGCTGTGATAGTGGCCAGGAAAGAGAGCTGGAAGGTGGACTGACTTTCTCATGTTTTATTGGTCACCACTTGTCAGGCGGTGTCAAAGACAAACTTACCATCCTCCCCAGACTAAACTTTAGACTGGCTTCTTCCTGCCTCCAGGCCCCTGACCTTTCTTTTCTTAGAGCATTTATTTTAGAAAACTTCGAATTGTAAATTCTTTCTCTGTGGCTTTCGAGATGTAAATCTTTTAAATCCCTCTTATGACCCAGGACTGTCTTTCTCAAAGACCTGGGAGGCATTCCTTTGAAATGTAATTTTCAAACCAAAAATGACTGTCTTTCAGTCTAAGTGAGTGGGGCAGGGGGTAGGAGACTACAGTCATGCTCCACATAACATTTCAGGCAATGACAGACTGCATATACTAGGGGGGTCCCATTAGTACCATATAGCCTAGACGTGTCGTAGGTTATGCCATCCAGATTTGTGTAAGTACACTCTATGATGTTTGCACAATGATAAAATTGACTAACAACACGTTTCTCAGAAGTATCCCTGTCATTAAGGGACACACGACTGTAATTTAGGTGACAGCCTTGCTCCAAGTTATAAAACTGCCTCTTGTCATGACAATAAGAGAAGGTTTGCTTTTCCTTTGGGTCAAGCTAATTAGCAAACACAGATGACCTAAGATCCTCTCCCCCCCCCCCCCCACTTAAGCTCTTAAAAACTCTCTAACCCCTTTTTTCAGTGGAGTTGAGTTAAACTGAGTTCTGGCGTCTCTCTCCTATTGCAACAGCCTTGAATAAAGTCTTCCTTGCCTGTTTAACTTTGTCTGGGGAAATTTTTGCTTTGACATTGGAAAGAAGAATTATAGGAAGGATGAAAAAAATAAAACAAAAGAAATATTGAACAGTATAGTAAACAACAGAATCTGTTCTACAATGTACCAGAGGCAATGCACCAGTACCAGTCTCCACTCTCTGTTTATTGTGCCTACATAACCCTGTCTAGACCAGAAATTCAAGAAGTTAAAAGCAAAAAATACATTTGCAAGGTAAGTTTATGGGGACTTCATTCATGGGAGCTAAACCCAGTAAAAGAATGACAATCTCAAAAAAGCACCAAACAAATCTGATACAGGCTCAACACAAAGTTGACACAAGGGAAGCCATATTGTAGAAAAGAAACCATATTTTAACTTTGAATGAGCTCTGACTAACCAACCCTACTGGATATGCACCCTCCAGGAGGTCTACCTGCTCTGTAGATTTTATGACTCCAGCTCGTGTACATACCTCTCCATTGAGATTAGATGATAACTTTGTTCTTTTGAGTTCCCTAGGAATGTGATGACCCCTGGACAGAGATTCCATGGTCATATCCATGACAACTGAAAGATCTGGTGTGGCGACTCCCAGTGTGTAACACTAGAAGATCAATATTCCTAATCCCCTCCTCTAAAACCCACTGGCCTATAGAACTGATTGAGGATTCTATGCCCCCTTACGATGGTTCTTTAGCATGCTAGTCCACCATCTTCCAATTTGCTAGCATATCACTTAATAAAATGTCCTTTCTCTGCCACCATCTTGCCTCTTGATGGATTGGCTTTTGTCTTGGGGCAAACACATTGTGCCTTTTGTGTGGTAACAAACCTACCCTCATAAGCATCAAGCCATTTAGATGGGCCTTTGGAATTAATTAAATGTCATTTTTCCAAATTCTGTGCTTCTTCATTTTCACCACCCCATGTTATCACATCAGTTTCCTCTGCACATATCTTCAGTTACTCCAACATCTCTGTAGAAAGCTTTTTAAACCTCTAGCCACTTAGATTCTATGAGCAGCTCAACTCTATTTGTCTAATATGCATTCCACTTCAGACAATCATAAACATATCAACAATTTGGGCCCAGAGCCAAGTTAAACATGCTTAAAAAATAAAGACTACCAGCTGACTGATATAAAGTCTCTAGAATTTAATTAGATTTATGCTAGATTAGCATCAAAGTATATTTGATTCAGCAACTCAAAGGTGCTATACTTTTTAGCATTATCATCCTTAGCCTTGTTCTCCTTCACAAGATGGCTGAAATGAAATTCACAAGATGACTCAACCAGTGCCACAGAAATGCAAAAGGTTGACTTCCCTATTATTCCAAAAATACAATATGATGCACTATAACACAATAAAAAAATAAAAAACCTTTTCTTCCTAGAAAACTTCTGATATCTTCTCTTATGACCTCTTAATTAATTCAATCATGACTCATTTTTTTTGTAGCCATTACTCTCAAGAAAATATGCTAAATAAATTAGGCCTTTACTACTATTTTTCTTGGCACTATTCCCCTAAAATACTTCAGTATTCCAGTAGTGTCCTAAAGAAGGGGAATGAATGTTGGTCTACCTGATTATTAATTATCATTTATTCAACTTGCAATAATTAACTCAAATTGCAGCCATTCTAACTCTTACACATTTTAGAATGTCCTTTCTCGTCTCAAACTCTTATCCTTCAACTACCTTTTCCTCTCACGCCTAAGGAATCCATATTTTTGCTTTTGCATACCTATTTACTTATGCATTCAATGTGTGCCAAACTCTGCCTCCTCTGAATTATCCTAAATCTTTCAGCTACTTTTTATAAAATTGTACATGTCCATAATTTAAATTGTCTACTTGTTCTAACAAAGACAGAAAACACTTTGTTTACTTCTTTCAATCCACAGACTGCAGTTATTTTTGAAAACATGTACAAATCAGAGCATACTCTTCCAACTTTATAAGTCCTACCAATTGTTTATTTAAGGCCACTATTTTCTAGCTGACTTTCTGTCTGGAGGATCTATCCATTAATGTAAACGATGTGTTAAAATCCCCTACTATTATTGTGCTGCTGTCAATTTCTCCCTTTAGATCTGTTAACAGTGTCTTCATATACTTTGGTGCTCCTATGTTAGGCGCATATATATTGATAAGTGTTATGTCTTCTTGGTGGAATGTCCCTTTCATCATTGTATAATGTCCATCTTTGTCTTTTGATATCTTTTGGCTTGAAGTCTGTTTTGTCTGATATATGTATGGCTATACCCACTTTCTTTTTGTTGCCATTTGTTTGGAGTATCATCTTCCACCCCTTCACTCTGAGCCTATATTTGTCTTAGCTGAGATGGGTCTCCTGGAGAAAGCATATTGCTGGGTCTTGGTTTTCTGATGTTTTGTTTGTTTGTTTTGCTGAGGAGGTTTCTTCCTGAGCTAACATCTATTGCCAATCTTCCTCTTTTTGCTTGAGGAAGATTTGCTGTGATCTAACACCTGTGCCAATCTTCCTCTATTTTGTATGTAGGTCGCTGCCACAGCATGACTACCAAAGAGTGGTGTAGGCCCATGCCCGAGATCCAAACCTATGAAGCCCAGACCACTGAAGTGGGGCATGCCAAACTCAACTACCATGCCACTGGGCTGGCCCCCACTCTTTGTCTTTTGACTGGTGAATTCAATTCATTTACATTTACAGTGATTATTGATTTATGAGGGCTTAATATTGCCATTTTACCTCTTGGTTTTTGGTTATTCTAAATTTCCATTGTCTCTTTGTCCTTGTATTTGTGTCTGTCATTTCAGTTTGGTGGTTTTCTGTGATATTTTTCTCAGTTTTCCCTTTATTTATGATTTGTGACTCTGTGCTGATTTTTTTTGTTTTGCGGTTACCCTGAAGTCTGTAGAAAAGATCTCATAGATGAGATAGTCTTTGTCTGCTGATAGTGTCTTATCTCCATTAGTCTATGTAGGTTCCATACTCTTCTTCTTCCAATTCTCTATTTTTCTTGTCATAAATTATCCTTTTCTGTGCTGTGATTTTGTTATCAAATTGAAGTGGTTACAGTTATTTTTGATGCTTTCTTTCCCTTTAGCCTTTATGTTATAACTAAATGTTTACTAATCTATTCTGAAATACAGTTGCAATTTTCTGATTCTGTCTATCTGTCTCCTTACTCAAAGCTTTGTAAAAAAAAAAAAAAAACCTTTACTTTTTTGTTTTAGGTGGGAGGGTTCCTTTCAAAATTTCTTGTAAGGTGGGCCTAGTGACAATAAGCCACTGAACTTTCATTTGTCTGGGAAAGCTTTTATTTCTCCTTCATATCTGAAGGACGACTTTTCTGGATAGAGTATTCTTGGCTGATAGTTTTTGTCTTTCAATATTTTAAATATATCATTCCACTCTTTCCTAGCCTGTAGAGTTTCTGTTGAGAAATCCTCTGATAGCCTGATGGGGGTTCCTTTGTAAGTTATTTTCTTCTCTTTGGCTGCACTTAATATTCTTTCTTTGTCATTGACTTTTGAAAGTTTTAATATAATATGCCTTGGAGAAGGTCTTTTTGTGTTGAGATAATTATGAGTTCTATTAGCTTCATGCACTTGTATGTCCAGTTTGTTCCTCAGGTTTGGGAAGTTCTCAGCTATTAGTTCTTTGAATAAACTCTCTGCTCCTTTTTTCCTCTCTTCTCTTTCTGGAATATCTATTATCCTTATGTTGCTTCTTCTAATTGAGTCAGATATTTCTCATAGAATTACTTCATTTTTTTTTTTGAGGAAGATTAGCCCTGAGCTAACTACTGTCAATCCTCCTCTTTTTGATGAGGAAGACTGGATCTGAACAAACACCTGTGCCCATCTTCCTCTACTTTATACGTGGGACGCCTACCACAGCATGGCTTGCCAAGCAGTGCCATGTCCACACCTGGGATCCAAATCAGCAAACCCTGTGCCACCAAGAAGCAGAACGTGGGAACTTAACCACTGCACCACCCGGCTGTCCCCAAATTACTTCATTTTTAAAAAATCTTAGTCCTCTCTTTTCTTCCACCTGAATTACTTCTATCTACCAGCTAATTAATTCTCTGTTCCATATGGTCAGCTCTATTTTCTTCCCCAGAACTTTGGTTTGGTTTTTTTTTTAGAGTTTCAGTCTCTTTGGTGAAGTACTCCTTCTGTTCATTAATTTTACTCCTGAGCTCATTGAACTGTCTTTCGCAGTTTTCTTGTAATTCATTGGGTTTCTTCATGACAGCTGTTTTGAGTTCTCTGTCAGTTAGATTATAATCTTCTGTGACTTCAAGAAGCTTGATTTGTGAGGAGTAGTCATTTGCTTTCTATTCTGCCATGTTACTGTAGTTCTTCAGGGTACTTGATGAGTTGATCCTCTGTTGGTACATTTGTGGTAGTAAATATCTTTTTATTTGGGTAATACTTTGGTTACTTGGGTTCTGAACTGCTTCTGGTTGTATTTGAGAGCCTACACTTTCTACCCTCCACTGCCTCCACTAGAGACATTGTCAGTGCCTTCCTTCTTCTGCTTGTGCCTCTGAGGTTGCTGGTGCCTTGCTGCTTATGATGTCACTGCAGTCTCAGGTGTCACCACTGGGGTCACCAGCCTGCAAGTACTTCTGCTGCTTCTGGGGTCACCTGGGTCTTGTGTTTCTCCACTGGCTCTGGGGAGGCTCTCCACAGGTTTGAGTGCTGCTGCCCCATGCACCACCTGTGCTGCTGCTATCTGGTTTTCTGGTGGTGCTGGCAGCACTGGTGTCAGGGGTATTGGGTTCATGAGTGTCTTTGTCACTGCTGGAGGCCCAGGGTCTTGCATGCAGCTCCCACTGCTGGTAGAGACAGGTTGGGGGTACCACCACAGGTGGCTGGATCATGGGTTCCACTCTGTTCCTGAAGCCTCAATTCTCAGGTGCCATCCACCAGTACTAGGGGAGCAGAGGTTACACCCAGGAGTGAGTGTCATTGCTGCTTATGCAGCCTCTGGTTGCTGGTATGTGCCAGTGGACTTTGATACCTCAGGGCAGCATGCCCCTCCTCAGCCAGGAAAATCAGATTTTTGGATATAGTTCTCACTGCTGGAAAGAAAGGTGCCACTGCTGTTGGGTGGGAGAGATGACTGGGTCACTAGCTTTGCTCTGTGTCCTGAAACCACAGACGTGTATGCTCCTGACCCCAATTGTTTAAATAACACTAATTTCTTAGTATTCTTTGATGCCACTTTGTGAAATGAATCTTTATGTTCATAAACTACCATCAATAACACAAAGCAATCTTTATAAGCTTCAATCCCTTCTTCATGAAAACTTCACTATAGGTCTCTTTGTAATGAGAGCCTGCTAATACTAAAGTCTATCATTTTTATTTGCATACAATCTGTGTATTTTATTACTATTCTTGAAGATTAACAGAAGCAAATTGATAATACTCTGTTGACATTTTTTTCCTCAGAAACCTGAAGCTAATGTTCTACTGACTTCTCTTTTCCACAGGTGCTATTAAGATTTGCTGTGACCTAACATTCTTCCCATTCCAGGTAATCTCTCTCTTTTCTCTGGTTGTTAAAACTTCTGCTTTGTTTCTGGTGTTATCAAATATGACATTTCTATGTGTAAGCTTACTAATGTTTGTCTTCTTGGATATGGCAGAAAATCCTTAGTCATTATTTCTTCAAAATTATGTATTCCTAGATTCCTAGTGCGACTATATTTCCTGGCTTTCATATGTGCCCAATCTCACATCTGATCTAGCATTTCTCCTAGTTTTATTTATTTTATTTTGACAAAGTATATTATTTGTAATAATTTAAAGCATGTTAATTTGTTAGACTTCCAATTTTTTTCTACATTCTAACAATGTTAAATCTAATAATTTGTGAGATATATAAGCAGTCACTACATTTCTACCATAGTTAAGAATTTAAATCTAAAAGAATGCTATCCAAAACCAGCCTCTCTTTTTTATGTCTTTTCATAATGTGAAGAAACTAGCATCTCCTTTTCAAAAAGTGTATGTAGGTTGTTCTCTGATAAAAATAATTTCTCTTGGACAGAGAAATCATAGAACTCATCCCTTTACCACTTTTGACCTCAGGTGGTGATTGGAGAAATCATCAATGTGACTGTCTCTGCTGGCCATTTGCTTAAACAACCAGTTTTGACATGTATTTTGCCTAAGCCTTGAGGTGTGGGATGCCATTAAAGCTGCCAGTTGGTGTCAGAAGTTGAGAATTTTTGCCATAAGTACAAGAAAATAAGAGATGAGCATTCCTATAGCAAATAGAGAACAAATATAATAGCCTGTATAGAGAGTAGTTTTATCACTAATTCAAACCTTGCTACTCAGTGTGGTCCATGGACTACAAAATGGGTATCACCTGGGATTTGACAGAAATGAAAGTTACCAGGTGATGCATAAGCTCCTGATCTGCAAAACATTATTTACATAGCAAAAATTTACTTTATGATATAAATCAAACACTTTGTTAAGTAAATGTGTTTTTCCATTGATTCATAACACTTCTATTTTGCAATAAACATTTTCAGCAACAATGATCTCAAATAAATGAAACACATTTTAATGAAAAGACAAGTCCTACCTATTCATTGTATATATTGATTCTGAATTGCTGATTTGTGCAAAAATGTCTGCTCACTTTTACCCTTTACCAATGGGACTGCAGTGAAAACTATAGAAGACACAAACGTGAGGAGGCATCTTGCACATCTTCTTCATATGCTGATGTTGTTTGAGGAAGACAGTGCCCTTAACAGATAACACAGAGAACTTTGAAATATGCATTTAAGTGTCACTGGGTGAAGTGTGACTTAATTTAGGTCAGAATACTGTCCTCAAAACCAGTTTCTGCAATGCAATTCTGATCCATGTTGCAGGAGAGTTTCTGAGTTTTGCTTTAAATCACTCTTTATTTGCTTTTCTATGCTGTTTATTCTCTTCTTAATGCATCTCATACACATTTAGATTATGTCTTTGACATTTGGGTTGCTTTCCAAACATTATTTAATCAGGCAGTCCCTTTGAATTTTTCTCGTGCAGTCGTTCTTATCAGCCTGCTGTCTTCTAGCTATGATACTGTTTATGTTTGTGATAAAATACTATTAACTAGTAAGTCTTATTTTTCATCAGGCCTCATTTTTAGCACTTTTTATGATTATTGCATTTATTGAATTACACATTCATTAGAATTATCTCTTGGCTTAAGTTTCATGAGATGTGTAACATTTCTTGCTTCTACTCATACTGAGTCCTTCACTCCAGTACAGAACTGAAAACATGGTAGCACTCAGTAAATATTTATTAAATGAGTTTAGATGGATGGATGAATAAATGAATAAATTTAATGCTTGGAGGCCAAATGCTTTATTTAATTGGTCTATCGATATTACTGCAAGAAATTAAATCTAAATTATTTTTGAACTGTTCATTTTCTTACTGATATGATCTAGCCTAGAGCAATTCAAGCATTCATGTATCAGATATGCACTTTAAAATTCTAAATATGCTCTAATTGTATGTCTATCCAAAAATAAAGTAAAATAGTTTACAAAGTTAGTCTTCAATGTTTTAGGGTGGTTTAATTTCTTTCTTATTTGTTTATATTTTGTGATTACTATTGGGAAAGTAAATGCATTCTTCCATTTATTCATTAACACAGATATTCAAAAATATTCATTACAGGATGTATAAGTAAACCATTGAAAACGATAGGAAAAGTACTTACTCAAAATAAGCTTATATTTTATTTGAGAGACAGAGTGGAATAAGACAATTCCCAGTAATGATAAGTGCTCTCAAGAGCCTAACATACTGTCTTCTAATAGAGGATGAAGAAATCATAAATTAGGGTAACCAGAAAAGAGAAAAGCTTTTTGAATTAGGGGGCGTTTGAGCTAGACTGGAATAATGACAAGAAAAGAATCCAATCGCAATTAAGGAGGCAACACAGAGAGAACAGCAAGTGCAAAATTCTGAAACAGGCAAAAGAAACATTTGGAATATTTGAAGAACAGAATAATGCTCACTGGGGTTTCTGTTTGGAGAATGGATTATAGGAGCAGCATTTGGAGTTGGGAGAAAGCTTAGGATGTTATTGCAATTGCCCAGTCAAAAGGAACTGGTGGCTGGCTATGGATGGTGGCTGACTTAATGGTGATACCTAATGAGATCTGATATATATTTCAGTTATATAGCAAACAGGGTCAGCTGAGAGACTGAATTGGTAAAGAAATGAAATTTAGGGGTCAAATGTGACTCCAATATATATTTTTTTTTTTTTGAGGAAGATTAGCCCCGAGCTAACGTCTGCCAGCAGCCCTCCTCTTTTTGCCAAGGTAGACTGACCCTGAGCTAGCATTGTGCCCATCCTTCTCCACTTTATATGTGGATACCTGCCACAGCATGGCTTGCCAAGCGGTGCATAGGTCCACATCCAGGATCTGAACAGGCGAACCTCAAGCTGCCAAAGCAGAACATGTGAACTTAACCACTGCGTGGCTAGGCCAGCCCCAACTCTAAGAATTTTAATATGAGCAAACGATGGAGATGAGATACGGCTCCGTGGGATAGACTTTTTTTATCGTCATCTCTTTTTCCTTCTTTTTCTAATTCTTTTCTTCTCTTAATATGTGGGAGCTAGTAAATGGTGAGTCTATGCTTATTGGAGAGCAAATTGTTAGTTTCTAGAGTGCTACATTAAGTATATAAAAGATATTGGGATCCAGTTTCCTTGTATAGATTGACCTTTGATAGGTACAGTAATTTTTTTTTTCAGAAAGTCTGGAATGGATTTAGGAAGGTTGGTAAACTTGGTCTAGAAGGTGAAATATCTTTTGCATGTTTGTAAATATTTTCTCAAAGAAGGATTATTTTAGAAAATATATACTGGGAAAATACTTTAGCTTGTCACAAATTTAGGTCTATTCTTACTCTCAACTTGTCATATATTAGCATTCTCATTTTAAATTTCTTAACATCACCATATATTTTCCCTTATCAGATGATCTAGCTCAGGAAATAAATAATTTCTCAGACACAAGGAGTAGCATTACCATAATTGTATCTTAATCTACAGTTATTGGCTTGAGATATGCTACTTACTTGTCAACTAAGAAGTTCAGAAATATATGGAAACATGAACTAAATTAAAAAAGGTATATTTGTATATATATGTAAATATATATAGGATCTGAACATATCTTCCAGTAATTAAATTATTTTCAATAATATGAAATGCTTAATCTATAAAACTTTCCACGTTTCAATTTATTTATTTAGAGAGCTCTTCACATTTTATTTTTTCAAATAATGTATATTTGCCAAATCAAATCACGCTCCCCCAAATAAAGATTTGTTATGTTTTAATGCTCCATTTTGGGATGCATTGTTTAAGTAGTACATATTTTAAACTTTATGTCTAGGAAACATAATGTTAGAATGTTAATAATTGAGTAATTTTCATTCTCAAAAGACATAGACGAGAAATTTTTTGTCTCTATGGATATTGTTAATGATCTCCTGATGTGAACATAAGAGAAAAATACCAGAGAACATTCATGTAACAATTGCTAAAGATTAAATCTTTGTTTTAAGTTAAGCTTATTTTCAGACTGATATTTTAAACAACCCGAAAATCAATATCATTCTCATTAAACTTATTCTCAATCTTAATATTGTTGGCCTTGAGCCTGAGTATATAAAGCTAATCCCCAAAATAAAAAAGATGGAAGGCTTAAGAGGATATGTTTTATTCCCATCTTGTAAGTAACTTCTTGAAGTCTAAATTAGTTGTATTATCCATTCTATTATTTTAAAGATAATTTCCCCAAGGCTTTATTCAAGAAGAATTGAGACAATGTAAATCTAGCACTGATAGCTTCATGCTTGAGTCCGTAGGAATTAGTATCTTTGTGTGGGTTTAAGAAAATTCTTTTAGAAGCCACACAAGTGTATACACACACATCACCACCTACAACCTACAAACAAATGGACAATAAACAAACAGAGAAACGAAATAACAACAAACCAGTGAAGTGGAAAAGTTAATGAGACAACTACTAGAATTGATTTCAGAAGGAAATTACACAAGTATTTGTTTCTCTTTGTTTGTTTGTTCTTTGCTGAGGAAGATTAGTCCTGAGCTAACACCTGTGCCAATCTTCCTCCACTTTATATGTGGTTCGCTGCCACAGCATGGCTGATGACTGCTGCAGGTTTGTACCCAGGATCTGAACCTATGATCTCAGGCCACCAAAGTGGAGCCTGCCATACTTAACCACTACACCACGGGCCAGACCCCACAAATATTTGTTTCTAATCCTTTAGTATACAACCAGATAATAAATCACAATGCCAGATTCAGGTTAATCTATCAGTATCTTATTTTTTAATGAGCTCTTTAAATTTTGCTGTAAATTGTATTTACTATTAAGTTCTCTCAGAACCCTCCATGCTATTTTTTTTTTTAATGAAGGTGTTCGTCTCTGGCTTGCATGGTAATTTCTAATTCACAATTCCCTGAGACAGTGTCTATTTCCTCAAGATTTCCACATTTATTAGAAAAGACTGTGGAAATATTTCTCTTTTAATTCTTGGAATTATTGTTCTGTCATTGTTTATATTCACTTCTTACTTCTGAAATTGTAAATGTAACTTTTCTGTAACATTGACTTTCTTTATTAGATTTTCCAACAGCTCATTATTTCTGTGCCTTCAAAAGAAAAAAAAAAAACCCTTAGTTATCAATTATAATTTCTTAGGTCCATCTCCAAATCTTGTTAGCTCCTTTTTCCAGTTCTTGGATTAATAGTTATTTTCATTCATTTTTCTTTAAAAGCAAGTTTGTATGTCCAAACTTGTCTCAGCTACATAATTTTTACTATGTAACAATGTTATTATTTTTGAATACCCTCTAATTACAATTTTAATTCCTTTCTGAGACAAAATTTAAAAATTTTAAAACAATCCATTTAGCCTATTTTTTTCTCCTTCGATTGTTAAAATATATTTTTGACGTTTTCTTTTGAATTTGTTTGTTGATTGCTTGCTGGATCCAGATCCAGTGTCATTGTTCTAGCATGATACATTTGTAAAGAACAATGAAGGGTCTGAGAGTTTACCTGACTTGCAAGATAAAAAGTTAGCTTCCCAAACTTTCATGGATTTTGTCAAAGACACAACGATTCTTGGGTCGGAGGTAGAAAGAATCTTACGGCAAAGCAGGCAGCAGGAGCAGCATATTTGTTTCAGTAGTCCCTGGCCCCCAGTCCCAAAGGGGTCACATAGACAGGCCAAGATAGATGGGTTACAACCCGCTGCATAGTAAGTATATAAATGCAAACACACACACATTTTATTTTATTTTCCTTCTTTTATCAAGATTGTATTCTGCTGTAGATAATTTTAATGTTTTTCTATTCTTTATATTTCCTGTACTAGATTGATGACTATTAGTATCACAGAGTTTCATTAGATGATTTCCTTTTTTGAGTGCCAAGACTGCTTTAAAAGAGTAGTAGGTGAGAAAGATATTCTGCTAGTCATTTTCTTCTTTATATTTGTGGGAGGAATATAGAAGCAAGCTGGAGATTCCCTTTATTTGAAGAACTGAGAAAGTGGTTCATAGAAGGAGGCTTCTTGCTTTAGGGCATCAAGTTGTATTTGCCTTCTCCTCCCCTTTCTCCTCCTTTTACTTCTCCTCATGGCTTTGTTCCCTCCTCCTCCCTTTCCCTTTCTTCCTCCTCCTTCTCCTCGTTTTTCTCTGCTTCTTTCTCGCTCTTTCTGTCCTTCCCTCTTTCCTCTTCCCTCCTCCTCATCTTCTATCTCCATTTATTTTACCAGTCAAACATAAGTGGGATAATCGCTCCAATTCTTCCCATCCTAGGCTCACGTTAGAGTCCTACATGAAATAATTTTTATCGTGTATAGATAGCTCTAGTCTGTAACAAGCATCTTAGAGAGCTTGATTAAGTCGACTTTCCTTGTGGAGCTCTTCAGTGATAAAGAAACAGATGAGAAAAATAATTTTTCTCACACATGCATTTTTCTTAATTTTGTTAATGCTTGAATAGTGGCTGCTTTTGCAGTATTTTAAAATGGATTTTCAAATTAAATTTAGTTTGTTGACAATCAAATTTTTCTCCAATAATGCTACCCATGTTTACCTTCACAAGTCATTTAGCTTCTTTGGCTCAGCTTTTTCTGTCTACTAATTGAAGCTCATAATAATAGCTAAGTCAGTGATGAGGATTAAAGTAATTAATATTTATAAAGTCCGTAAATAATTATAACTATAAGTGTTTGATAGAAAACATGATGGAAAATTATTTTGTTCAATTTTTGTGCTTTAATTAAAACAGAATTTTATTGAGCTGTAAAAATTACTTATGCACATCTTTTTAGCCTATACATATATGAAACATATCTGTATATTTCTGTCCCTAAATTATACTTTTGTAATTTTCTGGATATTTTTTAAAAAATTGTTGCTTTTCTTTCTCTTATAACTCCATTCTCAAAATATCAAAATGTACTGATTTAGATATCCTAATTCCTCACAATGTTTCAAAAATTTTCTGTATTTAGAGCAAAGCAATTTTTCTCTTGATAATATTTCTACCTCTAAGAAAGGAAGTATTTTAGATTAAAGAACCCCACACCACATTCTCTGCCTAAAAGCTTGTTGACATCATTTCTATATAGTTGAGACTGTTACCACATAACTGAAATGTGAAAGTCGGACACTTATCAGAAGTGAGAGGTCCCTCATTCAGGAAGATACGGTGTGAAAATTCCTTCCCCATCTCATCAAAAATGTTTAGAACCCTAACATAAAAGTTTAGAATTTCATCATGAATGCTTAGAACCCTAACATAAAAGTTTAGAATCTCATCATAAATATTTAGAACCCTGTCATAAATGTTTAAAACTTTACCACAAATGCTTGAAGCCCACCAGTCAAATCCTGTCCTGCCAGCATTTCCATGTGCCAGCCTCTTCTCCCTAACCTCTTAAATTTTGCCAGCACATGCCCCCTGCCTCCCTGCAGAGTGATCCCACAGAATAAAGCTGATCTCTTTTCCCAAAGGCTGATGCCAAAATTAACTGGCTATTTATGTGCAGTGGGCAAGAGAATCCCAATTTTGTGCGGTAACAAGACTATATGTCTTAGGTCTGGGCTTATATTTTAATACGCTAAAGTCACTTATCCCTTGGAAAAAGCAAAAATACAGATAAAGAGAAAAAGCATTATCAAGAAGCTACGATGTTTGAGTCAGTTTGATATCAAAGAAGAATTGACTGGAGACATTCTGAATCAGAAAATGAAGTTTTTACATTTCCTTATTCATCATTCAGAAATATAAATTTTGATTAAGTATGCTTTCCATACTTTAATTAAATTTCTTATAGTACAGTCTGAAACTTAATGGTTGTATTTGTAAGTTTTAGATATGGTACTTTTACTTGAGCAAAATAGGTTTTTAAAGATGGATAGATTTTATTTTTAACATCTTTTTATCACTTCTATATATTATGAAATAAGCTTCTAAAATTCAACTATTTACATGGATATAGAATTGAGGTAACATATATTTGAATATTGTTTGCCCAATAAATGTCTTAGCTAAAAAATCCAGTCAATTGCAAATTGGTTCATTACTGGGAATATGCAATTCTCCTTAGAGTTCTATATCGTTTGGTCATTTGAAGGTAATTACAAAACTGCTTTCTGCCATATGAATTGTAGCCTAATTAAACTAGCCTCTAGGCAGCCACAGTGGTGATGCTGGATAAGCAGCATTTTCTCAAATTCCCCCAACACTACTATGTTCCTTTCAACTTTGCTGATTTCATGCATTTCCTGCCAGCTTTTTCATATTTTAATATGACTCAGTGCTGGAATAAAATCTTTCATAGAAAAAATTCATCAAGGTCTCCTTTGAAAAGGGTAAAAAAAATGAAGTTTATGAAGTTGGTATGAACAACCATAAGGAATAAAAATGTACACATTTTAGGAACATGCAGTAAAATTATAATTAAACGCATTATGTTTTGCTCAAATATAAATTAATGGGAAAGTAAATATGTCAATTTCATGGCTATAGTTTCTAAACTCAAAAATTTGCAGATATGCATATCTAAAATGGATTTGAATGCATTTCTAGTGAAAGTTATTAGAAATAACACTTTAGATACTTCCTAGGTTGGTTTTTAAACAGTTTAACATTTCCTTAAAGAAGACTAGTGTCACAATAAATATATAAAAAAAGTGTGAAGTTAATAAGGAATAACTTAAAATATCTTGTTTATTTTCAGGGATTCATAGTGATTAGTGTGCAATAAAAGTTGTGAATTCGTGATAAATCATACATAGTTTATGCAACACTCATGTCATGTCTTAGGAATATATGACAGTGCCACAAATGTAGATGTTACATCATAGATACCTTTTGGTTTCATTTTTAATTGTGAAATATTCTAAAAAATTGAAAAATTATAAAGACTAATGACAAGCTAAGAGCTATGTTCATCCATTCTGATTTCATAGATATGTTTCCATAATTTACTTAAGATTTTTCTCTTTTTTTTTTTGGAAGATTAGCCCTGAGCTAACATCTGCTGTCAATCCCCCTCTTTTTGCTGAGGAAGACTGGCCCTGAGTTAACATCTGTGCCCATCTTCCTCTACTTTATATGTGGGACGCCTACCACAGCATGGCTTGCCAAGGGTTCTGTGTCTGCACCAGGATCCAAACCAGGGAACCCTCGGCTCCCAGAAGCAGAACGTGCACACTTAACTGCTGCACCACTGAGAGGCCCAAGATATTTTTAATGAAATGAAATATTGTTAGTTTTTAGCACACTTCACTCTTCTTTCTTTCCACTGAGAACACCATGTTTCTGAATTTGCTCTTGCCCTTGTCCAAAAAATGATTGCATAATTTATGAAAACACACATAAACATCCCTGCATATGTACACACACGTGCATGCATGCACACTCATATCACAAGTATTAAAACACTGAGAAAAGAAAGCATACGAATCCTAAAAAAAAAAGGAAGAAAGTAGCCCCTGAGAAAGGAAAACGCTGACTTTCAGATATCAACAAAACAATCTATAGACATTGGTTATTCTTTTACCTTGTCACTTGAAAGGTGTTTCTTTTGCTGCTCTTATCTCCTGCTGCTGCTGAGAATTATCTTCCTGTTGCTGCCCTGTAAATGATCTGCATTTTCCAAGTTGTTTCCAATACTTATTGTCTTTTATATTGTTTAGTTTCATCAATATGCTTGTTATGTGGATTTATTTTCTTATGATATTGCTCAGGACACAATGATTAATCCAGTTTTTCATCTAATATTTACTGAAGGCTTCCTATGGGTCAAGTCCTATTCTAGGTGAAAGAGCATTCTGAACAAGCCAGACATAATCCCTGATTCTCACCACGCACATAGTCTAGAAGAGAGAGCACTGAATAAACCAATATATCAAGATATATATAATCTGAAATCTTAGAAAAATTATTCCCTAGAATGTTCATCATTCTCGCATTCCCTAGGTTTTCTACTTCTAGATTTCCTGTTAAATCCATTTTGAATCTCTTTATTCTATTATCCACACCTTCACTTTATCATTCATGTTTGTTTTCCTGCTCCATGAAGCCCACTCTGTTTTCCTCACTCCTTTATCCTTTCTCTGCAAATTACTGTGTTTGGCTGAGGAACAATAAGTAGATGAAAACATTTATTATTCAAATATGTGTCATTGGAGGTGGACATTATCCCAGCTTCTCCTTGGAAAAGTAAAAATATCTATAGTTCTAAGACTGTATCATACTATCTTTGAATTCCCAGTGTGCAGCAATGGGGCTGGAGAAACATTCATCTATGAAGTTATTTAACTAAATGGCAATGTATAAGGATGCATAGCTAGTAGAATACAGTGTGGCATTGAAAATAATTTGAGTTTTAACTATCTTCTAACTCAAGAGTGGTGCTGTCTAATAGGTAGCAACTAGCTATATGTGGCTACTTAAACAAATATAAATTAATTAAAATGAAATAAAATCAAATATTCACTTTCTCAGTCATACTGGTCATTTCAAATTCTCAATAGCCACATATAACTAATGGGTGTCATATTATTTGTCACCTCAGATATGGAACTTTCCATCACTGCAGAAAGCTTTACTGAATAGTGCTTCTCTATAGGATGTAACATTTCAACATTATCTGTTACACATGTCCTCTAGGTTAGATTGACATAGATGAAACCCATAATTCTCACAGTGTACTGGCATACCTTAAATTATTCCTAACCTACACAAGACTGATCAAATTAAGGGATCTTGACATTTGAATTTCAGAAAAACAATCTATTAGTAAGGATGCAATAGTCTAATACACCATCCTAGTAAATCACAGCATGCATTCAACAATCAATCGTTTGGCTCAATACTGGCAACATGGGAAGAAATGACCATGGTTAGAATTAGGAAATAGATTTGTTAAATAACAGTTTGATAATGTTTCACAAATGTTGAAATAAAATCTGCATTGTTGCATAGTGGTAGCCCAAAGGAGGATATGGTAATTCTTTCCAGGTGGGGAGAGGATGACACAAAATGTTGCTTAGAGTTGAATCTGAGAAATGGAGACGCTATTTGCTAGTTCTGTTGTGGAGAACAGGGAAAGAGAGAAGTGCGTGCAGGGGAAAGGAAGAAGCATGAACAAAGTCCAAGGGTACAAAAGGAATGACGAATATAGAAAATTGGAATTATCTGAGTATGGGAATACAAAGTGTGTATGCCAGCCGTAAGAGAGTTGAGGCTGGAGAATGAGATGAAGGCACACTCATGGAGAGCTTTAGATTACTCTATGCCTCACACTAGTTACTAATAAAAAATTACTAAAAACACCACAGCCATTCCTGCAGGAGCATGCATCTAATTATTATAAAGAATAGTAGTTTATATAATAAAACTGTCTTTTGATGTCATTCCGTATGCATCTTTTAGCACTCTGTGGAAAAACACCATATAACATTTTTATCTTTTGTTATATATTAATATGAAAAAGAAGTATTACAGTAAAGAGTATAACACTGTAACACTATGTAAAAGTGAATTTTAAGGACTGTTAACCATTTCTCTTTAAAGAGGCTTCTGGGAGTTAAAATTCTATCTTTGAAAATGATCTCATACTATCAAATATGCCCTTCACCATTTTCTAGTCTTATTTTAACCTCACTCTTCACATTTTAAACAATGCTATATATTTAACTTTATAATTACCCTCACTGTGAACAAGATAGGCTTTCTTCCAGAACATTCTTAGGTATAAATCTTATCTTCAAAGGAAATACTTCATTGCTGGATTTCATTCATTTATACTATTGGAAGTTATCCAAGATGTTAAGAACCAATTTAACAAATGGGTTTTCACAAAATTCATGGAAGCTATTATTCTCATTTATTTGACATCAAAAAGTGTCTCTCTTTGTTAATCATTAGGAGATTAATTACAGCCATGGTCAGCAAATCTGAAGCATGACAATGAGGTAATTCGGTATTTGAATAACAAAACACATACATATCCCATGGTGAGGTATGGTGACCTCTGTAGAATTTATTATATTGCAAAGTGATTTGGATATTTTAATTGAAATAATTATAATTGTCTCAAACGGTTCTATTTATAAGCTAACATTTAGAACAGGGGAATATTGTAAAATATTCTTTCTAAACATAGATAATTCAGAGATATGGACAGACTTTCAGATATAGGTATACATCAATTAAAACATTTAAAATTAGAAATAAATTTGAAGTTTTCTATCATGTTGTATATTAATAGTTAACATCTAAATATATGGAAATTTTTCATTTCATAAGAAACCTTGAAAATTTTGTGTTCTATGTAACACTGCATTTTGCAATATCCAATGACGATTTTTGTGCATTAAAAATTACGTTTCCTGAATGTTCATTCTTAAAAGATAAAATTTCAGTTTTTAATTATTCATCATAGGCCCCTGGTGGTTTTGAAGTAATATTAGAGGAAAGAAAACAATCCCTGATTTAAAGATGCGCGATCTAAACAAAGTCTGGATTGCTTTGGGAGAGAGCAGAGAGACAGTCAGACAACGTTTTTCATGCCACTCTTTCCAAGACCTTTCTCAGGTCATTGAGACTTATGGACTTCTCTGAGAGCTCTTGAGTTCATCTTTATTTTTTCTTTATCTCATGTGCTCATAACCTTGAATTTCTTAGGGCATCTTCTAACAGCTTACTTATAATGGCAATGACTGACATTTATCAAACATTTCTTACATGTCAGAAAAACTCTTATTTCTTATATGTCAGTGAAATTCTTTTACTTATTAACTCAGTTTATCCTTGCCACAATCCCCCAAATGGGAAATAGTATTATAATCTTTATTTTTGTGGTAATGTAACTGAAGAACAAAATGAAAGTTAGTTAAATTTTCTATAGTCATAGAGCTAGGAATAAGGAAAGCCAGGCAATGGAGGTAGACCATCTGGCTCTAGTCAATACTACCTCTCTCCTTCCATAAGCCAGATGAGACGGAATGAGGGAATTCTCTCACGTTCTATTATCTATATAATGTATGTAATCCAAAGTGGACAGTTGCAGTACCTTGTCTCTTCAGGAGAAACATTTATTTGAATAATAGTGTGGAGGAAAATAAAGCAGTGTCTATTTCTTTTTCTAGGCAAGGATACTCTGATATTTTGAAGGTTCAGAAGATAAATGCAAACACAGTGGTTGGCACAAGGGATGGCACGAGGGGTTGGTAGATGGTTCTTAGCCAATCTATAAACTTCATCACCACCTTTGTAAATCCTTTCGAACCGTAATCTTGCTAAACAGTTTCAACATAAATCTCTTAGCATTCCCAAGGCACTCACTCACACTGCTAAGGAGATAGTGGCTCATAATTCCTTTTTATAGGAAAATTTTGGACCTACCACTACACGGATAACAAGTTTGTAGGTACTGGCTTATCCCTAAAAAACAGAAAAGAAAAACACTTCAGTAATATTAGACAACTCCAAGTTGCTGGTTTGAGGTGAGGAAAGAAGAGAGTGGTAGAAACTCATTTCACTTTATCATGTGGTCATTGAATAAGTAATTGTAAAGATTCAGCCACAAAAGTTGTGTGCAAGTGTCAGATATTTTGTAGTTAGTTTCTCCGAGTCCAGTATCAAGCTTTCAAGTTCAAGCGCTTCACTAAAAAATAGACACAATTTATTTAGTTTTCTATCATTTTGAGTTTTGAAAATGTATTAATTTTCAAAATTAATATTATTATATATGAAATAATTGAAATATTAAATGATTAATATTTCAAATTATGAAATATTTCAACAAATATAAAAATAGAGGAAAGGGTGGCCCATCACTAGACGTTAACGATCACGATTACACAGCCAGCGTTGTTTCAGTATACCCCTACCCCTTACTCCTGCGTTATTTCAAACTAATCCAAGACAACATATTATTGATTCTGTAAATATTTTATTATGTGTTTCTAAAAGGTAAGGGCTTTTTAAAAGCACAAATATCATTATCGTACCAAAATTAATCATCCCTTAATCTCACAGAATATCCAGTTAACATTTGCAATTATCTAGTCGTTTCATAAATATTCTGTTATTTGGTTGGCCAGATTTTACCATATCCTTGAACTGGAATATGAATAAGGTCCATATATTACAATCTATAAATAAGCATCTTAAGTCTCTTTCAGTCTTTAGTTCTGCCTCTCCCTATCTGTTTTTTTTTTTTCCTGCAATGTTAGTTATTGTTGCTGTTGAAGAAATTAGGTTCTTTGTCATGTTGAGTTTCTCATGGTCTGAATTTTGTTAATTACAACCTTATGACGCTCTTTCTCATATTCTTCTGTTCCTTTTCATACTTGAAAATAAATTGCAAGTTAGATCAAGAAACTTAATCATGTTCCACTTTGATTTTGTTTGATGGGGGTGATATTGTGTGCTTCCACTAGGAGGTACATGTGTGAATATCACTCTTTTTGCTATATCAACCATTGATAATCATTACCTGGATCCATGAGCTCATTAGGAGTTGCAAAACATTCATATTCTAATTCTATCCTTCATTTTCTCACATTATCTGGGATATTTCTATAAAAGAAACTTCCATTCATTAACTATTTTATTAAAGGATCAAGATATTGAATAAAAGGCATGATAAAGGATTGATTATTTATCCTGAAGCATTTTCTGAAATTTTGTTTCGTTCTCCAAGGATGAGGAGAACCAATTAGAATCTGTTAACACGTATTAAGAACTCATTTAAACACATTTAATATATATTTAAGCCACAACAGTGATTCTTCTTGCTGATGCTCAAATTGCCTGACTGGCCAGTGAGAGGTTTCTTAGGCTGTGAGAGGTTTCTTGACATGTAATCAAGTATTCAAGTATCAAAGACAAATAGTCTTTGATAACCACTTTGTTTTCTTTAACATCAAGATATTCTGGAATCGCCTTGTACAATTCCACCCTATATCCAGAATCAGAAATTTCTTCAAGGTGGGCTGGCTACTTTTTACAGGAAATAGTAAGTATTGACCTCCATGTGCATCCTAGAGATGCTCGGTGCTCCTGTTTTTTTTTTAAGGTTTTGAGCAATTTTCAATGGATGGCAGCAGGAAATACGTATTTTAAGAATAAGATACCTGAAACATTGATACTTTTCATTTCAATTCAAAGCCACAGAGTTTTCACATAGCTTCATAAGTTTTCCACATGTATGTTCTTCTCCAGAATGAAAAATCTCTGTTCCCAAGGACACCCACACAATTACTCATATGTTTCACCTTACAGTATGTTGACAACAGTCCAGGATAAAAAATAAAGAACTAACGCAAACAATATTACTATAAAAAGCAGTCTGGTGAGAAATGTTCTATTCAGTACTTAGGTTTTATAACAGTAGAAATGCACAGTAAAACGCTGTTTTACAGTGTTTTAAAGGCACGTGTAATATTTTCCATGTTTATTTTTAACACTTCCTTTTAAAATTTAATTTTTATTACAATTATGCAATATAATTCTTGTTACAAAGTCAATCTAACAAAAATATTTTCCCTTAAATCTGTATTCTATTTTATTCCTATCTTCTCCAATAACTATTCTATTTAGCTATTTACTGTTATAGCTATTTTTTTCTAATTTATAGTTTTTCCTTCCATTGTTCATTTTTCTTAAATATAAGTAGATATATGAGTATATTTGTGTGTTTATGAGTTTGCATGTATGTATCAGGATATATTTGTGGAGACATATATATATATATATATATATATATATATATATATATATATATACACACACAGTCAAGCACCACATAAAGACATTTTGGTCAAGGACAGACCACCTATATGATGGGGGTCCCATAAGATTAGTACCACATAGCCTAGGTGTGAAAAGGCTATCCTATCCAGGTTTGTGTTGAGTACACTCTGTGAAGTTCGCACAATGACAAAATCGCCTAGTGATGCATTTCTCAGCATGCATCCCTGTATTTAAGTGATGCATCACTGTATATATGTATATACGTAAATTGTCATACATATATGTATACTAATTGTTAGAGTCTCTGGAAAATTCTTTATTCCAAGTAATTTCCATTCACTCAACTAAAACCTGAGCCTCTCTAGCCGCATATCTGGCTCCTATGCAGTGTCAGAATTCTGTCTGTACTTATTGCCTGTTTTTGGATGAAAGAAAATTGTACCAACGCACTGAATCTGAACATGTGAAATTTCACACGCTTATGCTCTAATCAGCCATAATCCTAAGGAGGAAAAGACCATATGTAAGTCCCCTCTACCCCAAGTGGAGTAAAGAACTTCCTTCCCCAAACTATGCTTTGGGCTGCACTGCCTTGCAAGTAAAGATTGAAGATTTTCTTTTCTCTTCTTTTGCTTTTTTGAGGAAGATTAGCCCTGAGCTATCTACTGCCAGTCCTCCTCTTTTTTTTGCTGAGGAAGCCTGGCCCTGAGTTAACATCCGTGCCTATCTTCCTCCACTTTATATGTGGGACGCCTACCACAGCATGGCGTGCCAAGCAGTGCCATGTCCACACCCGGGATCCGAACTGGCGACCCCCGGGCCGCAGAGAAGCAGAACGCGCACACTTAACGGCTGCGCCACTGGGCCGGCCCTGAAGTTTTTCTTATTTAATGACAGCAAGCTAAACAAAACTTTCACCACTCTTCTTTTTCGCTTAATATTAAATGACAGATCATTCCATGTTTATACATTGTGATACATTGTGATATTTCTCTTTCCTTTTTAAAGTTGTATAGTGCCCTATTATGAGATTTAGCATAATGTATTCAACCCATACCCTATGATGGACAATTGTACTTTTTATAGGATCATTCTATTACAAATAGTGCTAAATATAATAGCTGTGCATATGACTTTTCATAATTTTACAAGCATATCTTTAGGCTAGTTTTTTAGTTCAAAGGTTATAACTCTTCCATAGGGGTTGTACTATTTTGCAGTTTTCACCAACAACATATGAGTGTATTTTCCTGAAGCCTCATTAACGTCAGAAGACTTTTGGACTTTTGATAAACTTCTAGATGAAAAATACTGTCTTAGTGTAGTTTTAACTTGCTCTTCTCTCATTTTGAGCAAATTGAACATTTTCACATATGAAAGAGAAATTTGAAGTTACTTTTCTTTTTCTGGACATTCTTTGCTCATCTCTAGTTGTAGAGTTGTTAACCATTTCATTATTTTCAGAAGCTCTGTATTTGTTACAGATATCAATAATTATCTTTCATTTTTATTTTTAAGGCCACTCAGATAGGGCCAATTTTGGGATATTGAACAATTATATCAACAAAATACATATTCTGAGATTTATTTTTAATTTAACATCTCACTGCCATATGCAGTAGACATTTAACATAAATTATACTACTTAGTATCTCTTGATTACCCCTCAATGGGGAAAAGTTTTCCACATTTTCAGTCCTGAATCTTTGAAGCAGAAGATAAATATTTACATCTCCCATCTGGCACCAAGGATACGGCCTGAAGGAGCAGGTGCTACTCAGATTCTGTTTTCAGGAAAGGGCCCAGTGGCAGTAGTTGTGTATATAATGGCCAGAGTGAGTTAGGTGAGCTTTAGCATATGTTCCCTGGGGCAGCATCTACGGGTCATGGCTGATAGCACCCAGCATAATTAGCACCCTGTAACACTGTGTTATTACTATTTGACTAGACTCCAAACTCTTCCTATCAACAATTCTGTTAGCTAAATTGTATCTTGTAACAAATGTTGATCCAGATTAAACAAACTATAGTGTGCTGTGTAACCACTAACTCTGACTGATGTAGAAATTGGCACCAGAAGTGGATTACTGCAGACAAGAGACCCTCATGAAATGACATTCTGACATTTCTTATATTTTTGCAAGTTTGAAGGGTTTAAGGATCTAGCCAGCATTAAAGCATGAGAATCTGGTAGGCTGTGGCATGCAGGGGCAAAAGAGTTGTCAAAGGTAAGGTCTGTTTGTGCTTGCCTATCACACATAAGATCTTAGGAGACTAAGCAGGTTCTGCCAAAGAACAGTGACAGGGACATGCAAAATATGATTTGGTATGTAGTGGCTACTTTCTATTAAACTAGAAAATTCAAATAAATAAAGAACTTAACAAGGTCAAAGCTCCAAACATTTGATTCAAAGTATGGCCTGGTAACCAGTAACTTTCTCTGACTAGATATAGATGCTCTATCCTAGTTGCCAAAGGACTGAGTTACACAGAATTCATAAGTTAAACTTCCAAGTTGTCAAATTATATGAATTCTTAGATTTGTTAACTCTATAGAATGAACACTAAGGCATTTCCTAGGAAATGAGTGGCATCCTGAGAATTGAACTGAGAGTGTACGGGGGAGTTAGATGAATCAGATGACACCCATGCCCCAACTCTCCCTAACTCTCCAGCAGATACAGCTCCTTTCCCCCACGTGATGAGACAATATTAGCCGTGCTTAATGACCCTGTAGCAGACATTTCAAGGGAAAGTGCATCTTCTCATGCTCAGATCTCTAACCCTTCAGTCTCATGACCTCCCAAAACTATAATTAGACTCATAGCACAGTATATTCTGTAGCAGTGGAATTTCATGAGATTTTGCATTATTTTGCCAATCGTGGATGATTTTTCAGAATAGATTCTGATGGTGTTAGGCTATGGAAGTTGGAATATAATTTTATGTCAAGTGAATATAGCAATATGGATAAACTTGTTAGAGTTCACAGTTTAATGTGCTTGCTCTTGCAGTCAGGAGAGGTTCTTCTTGTTTGTTCATTTGGTGGTCTGAAACCAGAAATCTCAAAGCTCTCCCACAATGAATGAGGGTGAGATGCTGGGAATTTCCTTCGTATGATAATGAGAAAGCATTAAAACAAACAGAGAACAACAAAAACTAACGGAGAGTACTTATCATAATGATCCATTCACCGACTTCTGACTTTTGCTTATGACATTCTCCCAGGGCATTGAGGAGAGGGCCAGAATCTTTGAAAACACTGTATTGTTTTGCCTTTAGACTAAAGGTGAATGAGCAACATTGTAATTAAAACATTCTTGTGGATAATGTGCTCTGGCCCTCAACCTCTATTTCCATCTCCCTTGTTACTGTGCTTGACTTCCAGAGAATTGAAGGTTAAAATCTGTTCCGTTTTGTTTTGTCTTTCCTCACAAGACTGCTGGAGCAACGTTTCTGGATTTAATTTGTGTTTTGCTAAAGATATGCATTTAAGACAGCTTTGTAGGGCAGAATTGACACAGATGCAGTATATTCCATATCTTGGAAGATGACTTGCACTTAAAAAAAAGAAAAAAAAAATAAGTAACTAACCAGCTTAGCGGCAAAGTTTAATTGGAGGTCTTGCAACTCGTAGTCTGGAAAACTGGAGTCCAGATACTGGCAAAACAATCTCTGCCTTCAGATCCTCTTTCTACTCCACTTATGGAGTCACAATGTCTATGGAATTATGTGTCTAGGGTTATCTGATCCCTGATGAAATTTATTTATAATTTCTGGTCCCAGAATTTGTAACTCAAGGACTTTGTTCTGCTGCCCTTTGAGTGGTAACTACTCCTGGTTACTGGACTTAGTGAAAGCATTTCACCTCACTGAAAAGAAAATTGTATTTCTCTGATATGACTTCCCCATACTGAAATTGGTTGTTTCTGAACTGAAAGTACATAATGTGAGTACGAGAAGAGCTATATGTGAAATGGAAATGTCACATCCAATCAATGGCCAAGTTTAACATCCGAGAAAAAAATAAGCAGCACACTGAAAAACTGAGCCGCTGCTCACCCACTGCATACAGAACTGGTCTCGTTTGATATTTTAAAAAACTACTGTTTCAGTGGGGTGTTATCTACAACATTGCTTTATCTCATAAGAAAGCATGATTCTGTGATGGAATAGTTCACTTCTGGGATGGGTGAACTCAAAAGAGTCTAGCAGCAGTTCATCATGACTATGGCAAATTGTTGGCAGCCCACATGGTTGTGTGTTCGATGTAATAGATTAAGCTCCAGTCGGAGCTCTTTGTCATAGATTATGTCATTCTGAGATCCACTGAAATGCACCTTTCTTGGACTCTAAGTGCCACTGTTAATGGCCCAGGTAAATAGTTAGGTCCTTTGACTTTCCAGGACTGGATTATTAAAGAATATCCATATGAAGAGCCAATTCTGATGGGAGCAAATGCAACAGTTACATGCCCTCAAGAAGAGGGAATATCTGGAGGAAAGCAACTGGAAAAATAATACTGATCAATATGTACATCAGCTCTCTGGATCCACATTTGAATTCACTAGGAAAATATAAGCACCATGAAGGAATTTAGTGCCAAATGAGGGATTCATATGGTGCGTGCCTCACAAAACAATATTCACAAAACAGAATGTATTTGTGAGCCCCTGCAAGGACACAGGTTTTGGAGAGATATTGGCAGATAATTGTGGACATGGACCAGCTTGCAATTCCCAGATAAAATTGGTAGAACTTCTACCTTTATACAGGGGCCTATGATGTATTTTACTTGCCATAATGCATTTTGTCAGGATGTGAAGTTGCTGTGCATTTTGCAGGAGCAGGCAACACTCACATACAATTAAAGCCCTAAATTACCATATTTTTTTTCTTCCTAAGTACTGTGATTCCCTGATATAATCAGACAACCAGATTCTTTTGTAACTGTAGCTGCCAAGGAATGGACTCCTCAGCATAGCATTAATTGATTGTTTCATGCCCCCATCACACAAAGACAAAATGAGCTGATGACTTTCTAACAATAACTTTTACAGGCTGGCGGATCCACCTGTCCTATGATGTTTACACTCTGAACATCACGATCACCTGCAAAGGCCCCTCTGAGTTGGTCAGGTTTTTAAGTATCTAGTATAGTAGGGAGAACCAAGGAGAATAGTTCTATCTGATATGAAAGGACCTAGAATTTCCATCTCAGCTCTGTACGCTCATCTCATCTCTATTTTCTGCTCCCAAAGTGACTCCAGTGAATGGCCCAGTCCATTCACATTGCTTACAGTGAAGATGATTGAATGAACACAAATATTGACTCTCTTTATCCATTAAGATGGTAACTCCTAACCTCTCCTGCTGGAGGAGCAACTCTAACATTAGCTGCAACCAGAGTAATTATACACTTTGCTGGATGTCTACTCTGAAAGTGGAGAATATTGCCCCAGTTCTTATCCCTTTTCAGTGGACTCCATGTGCCATGCAGCCACCCGTATCCATTTCCAGGAGTGCTCCTTGTGAACACAATGATTCCCTCTTGTCTTTTATTAGAGTTTATTGCTCCAAGAAAGGGATACAGTTTGGCCAATCACCAGCAAGAATAACAAAACTCAGCTGATGAGGAATAAACAGTTCTTATCCACAAAAAAAAGAGGGAAACTCACAGAAGTAGGGGATATTTACAGTGAAAAACTTTATCTTTCTTATTTCATATTATATGTGTAGGCAGACAGCCTTGAACAGCCTCTTATAATATACCAGCCAGTATAGCCAACTTACAATATGACTTTCTTGATATATTATGACTAACATATCATGGCTCCAAAAGATGTCTTCTTGTGAAGCTACTTTGAGAGAATGCCTTAAGAATCCTCTCTTTCTGGAATTAGCTGAAGCCCCTGTTTGCCTTTCTTGGTGCTACTCCTGATAGTCATACTAATTGTGTCCAACTCTATCTTCTCTAGCAGAGTAAGACTCTCATTTTCTCCTTCTGGATCCCAGTAGGTTGGACCTCTAATACTATCAACAATTACTGAAGATCTCATTTAAAGTCCAATTAATCACTCTTCTGGAAGAGGAAGATTTTGTTAAAAAATCCCATATGGGCCAAATTTTATACTAAGGAGAGATAAAACTTTTGTCTCAAATGGCCTCTCTAGCCTTCACATCTTCTTACATAAGAACTCCAAATCTTCCAGCTGATATCAGCAACATCAAATGTAATCTCCCAAGTTGAGTTTCAAAGTCTCCTCAAAGTCATTCCCTAGGATTAGTGGTTTGTGGTCTCTCCTGCAGGAATTCTCTTCACAGTATACTCATCTCTATCTCCTGAGCAAACTACTCTATTGAGTAACTATGGAGGCTTTAAGAATCCTATGCACTCTGGCATTAACCTCACTTAGACATTCTCAATCTGATAATTACCATTTTGTTTCATTAACGGTGTAGATAAATGTACATCTTGCATAAGATGCACTAAAACCTAAAAACCACAATACTTTTATATGGAATGATTATAGGGAGGAGAACTTCAAAGACAGGATTCTGAAATTGATTATCTACCCTATTTGGTAGACTAGTAGTCTGTTGAAGGAAAGAGTTAGCAACCTAAGTGACATAAAGGGAATGAGATACAGAAGGACAGTAGAGGTGACTGGCTGCTTCAATCTTCACTGGAGACTTAAAGAGAGGAAATGTCAACGCTGGTTTGAAACTATCTAACTGAAATAGGCAGCCCAGTAAGTTGTTGAGCCACGACTACAGAGCTCCAAATCCCTTAAGCATTCGTGAAAACTTTACATACTGAGAGTCAAGCTTTCCTTGTTTCTACAAGATAAAACTTGAAATGCAGTTTTCTTTTCCTTATTTCTTATCCACTCCCTAAATATACTTTTGCAATTTTCTGTTGAGAATTTACTCTCAAGGGCAAAAGTGTGTTCAATTTAAGTTCTCCCTTCAGCAAAAATGGTTTAAAGGGTATTTCTTCCCACGTGCTGCAATAATCTTTATAGCAGATAAATGGGAACTTCAATATATTGAACAAATGCAGTATGCCAGGCATTTTGCATGTTAATTTATATAATTTTCCAAACCACCCTATGAGCTGAACATTATTTTCATCCCAATTCTACACTTGATGAAACTAACACTTATATAGATTAAATAGCTTGCCCGGAACTGAAACACTCAAGTAGAATTTTAGGGTGGCATTGACTTGTTTGCTAAGCTACACTTAATGCGTCCGTCATCCTTCTAGCCTGTTTTAGCCTTCATTCATCTCAACTACTGTGTGCTCCTGCGTCTTCATGGACTCCCGCTCTATGTATTTACTCACGGCTGCCCTGCTAGTACTTCCTTTTTCCTATTCCAGTGAATTTTGAGCAGAGTGGCATGACACACTGGTGCACCAATGTGAATAAAGTGCAACATGGAACTATTTCTTGCCAAGATGGCAATAAAAAAATGGGCAAAGTAATTGGAATAATGGTTTTCTATACACTTTATCAGAAAAACTAAGGGATAGTGAATCCATGAGACATGGAAAGCAAACAAAATGAGCCCTATGAATGCCCCAGCTTACTGCCTTGAGAGAGTTGTCAGTCTGTGGAACAAGGAGAAGGAATCTCAGTAAATACTGATGAATTTCCTGAGTTGGGGAGATAGAGCTGAGACCCCAGGGGAGCAAAGGCAGATAAGGTTCATAGGACAGAGGACCAAATAGGAGAAAGAAGCACCAACAGAGAAATCCATTGATTTTAGAGGATTCTACACAAGCATTCAGCAGAATAATGAATGGCATGCATATGAGAGAAAACCATCCAAGACTGAGGAAATGACATTCAAGAATAAAAGAATAACAATGCCTTGCACATATGCAATATGGGGAATAGTTCATGTTCCAACCATCCATACTAGAAAGCATCATCATTTATGAGTAAATGAGTAGAGTCCTCAGAAGCATCTTTCTTCAGCAGTGGGAAATAAATAACACTATACTAAATACAGGTTTAGTCTCCTTTAACAAACATTAATATCAAGACCCAAAAGCACAGAAGTTACTATTTACAAGTAACTGATCTGCATACCAGAACAAAGCTCACAAATATTAATATGAATAAAAAGTATTCAGCACCCAAAATCATAAAGTTCACAATGTCTTGCTTCTGATGAAAAAGTACCAGAGATGCAAAAAAGCAGGAATATACAACCCAAGAATGAGAAACATCAATCAATCAAAACTGATGTAGAGGTAACATGATGTTAGAATTAGCAGGCAAGGATACTAAAAAGATTTTACCGGTATATGCCATTTGTTTGCTACAAGAGACATGCATGACATAAAAGAAGGATTCCAAGTCAAACTTTGAGAGATGTTAAAAAATGGTTAAAGGAAACAATTTAGGTGATCAGAAAACTTTAACACTTCACGAAGTGGACAGTCTCCATCGGGAGAACTGCAAAATGGGGCAGAAGGCAAGAAACTTTTATAGGATAAAGAGAGAAAAACAAGGAAGAGACAAGTAGAAAATACCTGATTGTCTGTGACCACATAATCAATCTTGTTTGGAGTGAGAAGTCTCAGAGTTGGCTTGGTGTTTGGGGATTGAATAATGGAATATACTGCATTTCTGGTTAGGCAGAGCATTTAAAGGAAAATGAAAGTTATCTATGTTTTGGTTTCCTAACATTGCACCCTTGGCAAGAATGGCTGTATCTTGGGCGTACAAGTATATTTCAACAGACATGAGAAGTAAAATAAGTAAAATGAAAAGTACACCAGATGGGATTAAGAACAGATCAGCTATTGTGGAAGAAAAGATTAGTGAACTTGAAAGCACAGCAATAAAAATTACTAAATAAAAAAACAGAAAGAAAAAAGAAAATTTAAGACAGTATCATTGAGATGTGGGACAAATTAAAGGGAACTAGAGTATGGGTAACTAGAGTCCCCAAAGGAGGAAGTGGAGCAGCAATATATCTGAAAAATTGAACCCGAAAAATTTCCAGATTTGACAAACCTATAAACCCACAGATCCAAGAACTCAACAGCCCTTAGCACAAGACACATAAAGAAAACTACAAAAAGGCGCAATCTAATCAAATTGTCTAAAACCAGTGCCAAAGAGAAAATCTTAATTGAATCCATGCAAAAAGACACATTACATGTGGAGGAAGAAAGATACAATTTACAGAAGACTTTTCAAGAGAAATAATGCATGTGACAAGACAGTGGAATATCATCATAAAGTACAAAAAAAAATCTGTCAACCCAGAATTCTATATCCAAAGAACAAATCTTTAAAAACAAAGGCATCATAGACTTTTTTGAGATGTGCAAAAGCTGAAAGAATTCCTCTTCAGCAGACCTGAATTACAAAAAGTATAAAAGTAAGCAATTCAGGCAGAAGAAATTATGGTCCTATATGAACGAACAAAGAATGTTGGAACTGTCAACTGTGTGGATACTTATAAGAGAATGTTTTCTCTTCATTAAATCTCTTTACAAGACATTCAACTTTAAATAAAAACAATAAAAATATTTTGTGGGAGCTAAAATAGGTAAAAGAACTATAAGATAATAATATAAAGGCCCATAAGGGAAAAAGTTAAAGTAGGCTATTGTAAAGTTTTTATATCATATGTGACATGGTATAATGTCACAGTGGAGTGTGATGAGTCAAAGATGTCTACTCCACACCAAATGCAACTACTAACACAGCAAAAAGCTGTAGAAATAAAACTCCCCCAAAATGAAATACAAACATATACCAAGTTAATAAAAGAAGCCAGTAAAAGAAGAAAGAGGGACAAAAGAACAGACCACTAAATAGAAAAACAAGTAACACAATGGCAGGAGTAAGCATAACTACATCAATCAAGCATAAATGGTATAAACACTCAATTAGAAAGCAAAGATTCTTAAATTGGGTGAAATATATGATGCCTAAAAGAAATGGACTTTAAAGATAAAGACAGATTAGAAGTAAAAGGAGGAGAAAGTTATGCATGACTAACAACAATCGAAAGAAGGATGGAGTGGCTATATTAGTAGCGAAAAAGATTTAATGCAAAACAGTCTTTTAGGGATAAAGGAGTCAATTTATGAAGAAAGTATATCAATCCTAAAGTTTTATTCAACAAATAAAAACAAAAAACATACGAAGTAACTATGTACAAAGTAAATAAAATACTTTTAAATTGGCCATATGTCAAAGAAGAGATAAAAATTAATATGAAAATATTTTGAACTGAATGAAAATGAAAACACATTTATCTAAATTTTTGAGCTGCTCCTGTGCCAGTACTTATCAGGACATTTATAAAACTGAATGTCTTTATTAGGAAAACTAAAGGGTCTCAAATGCATGACCTCAGCTTCCACTTTAATAGAGTAACAATAGCAAATTAAACACAAGCTAAGTGTAGGAAAGGAAATAATGAAAATAAAAGTAAAAATCAACTAAGTAAAAGAATAGAAAACAAAAAATTAATTACAGAGACACAAAAATGGAATACATGAAACCAAAATCTGGTTCACTGAGATGGTTATTAAATTAGTAAAATTAATACTATAAGATGATAGCTTAATATGCTATCCCTTAGAGAAAATACGTTTGTCTCTTTCATTTAGGCATCATTAATATATTATTCCAAAGTTTTATTAATATGAAACTCTCAGACAAGATCACGAAGCTGATTATTAACGGAGCCAGTTTAGAGAGAGGCTTCCTGCACGTAGACTTAGTAGTGTCCACTCAACTTATCCATGATGTCAACAGTTTTTGTTATAAATCAAAGGGATATTTATATGGCTCAATATAAAACAATAAACAAAAATACAATTTTTAGTATGACACAGTTGTCATAATCACTAAACAAAATTTTCTTAAAATATATTTTTATTCAATTGCACTATATTTAATATAATTTATAAATTCATAGAGAAGTAGCAGGAAAACAAGAAAAAAGTGTACATTAGCCAGTATAAATGAGATGACAAAATAAAAATTTTATATTTCACTGAAGACTTTAATGGGATGAGATTATAAGTTGTATTTTATTAAAGGAATTATGCGTTTTTAATATGTGTGTGTATAATAGATAAAGCAAAGGGGATTTTTTTTTGGAATGATGTAACTATTCTGTATGATACTGTAATGGTAGATAAATGACAGTATGCATTTGTTAAAACCCATAGAACTATAAACCACAAAAAATAAAAATATACAAATTTTTTAAAAATATTTAAGAGTCTTGAGATCTCAGGGTAGAATTCAGAATGTGGCAATAAAATCTAACTCTTTTCAAATGTATGAAAACCTCATACAAGGGGGTGGGAGGAAGGTGCTATACTAACTAACTTTCAATATGAGTAGAGAGTAATTGCACATAAGAGCTGTACTTTAGTTGATAAAATTGTTTCTATAAGTGTGCAAGTTAATAATCCAGAAGCCACTATATGTGTACCCTGGAACTGAAAAATTTAGCTAATGGATATCTGATGGTTGGGAGCAAGGTTTCTCACTCTTGGAGTGAAAGATTATAGTCAAGCAAGAGGAGAAGATAAGAATTATCCAAGTAGTAATGTTTTAGAGATGGGGACGTCAGAAGGAATTTGTTGTCTTAATATAGATATAGATACATGAATATAGAAATATTTATAAATATGTATATATGTACAGATTAGTGTACACCCATATATTTCATTGCTCTGTTAACTGAGAGAGCCTGGAACCAAAGACGTCCCAATAGAAATGAGCTCTTGTAAAACCCAGATTTTGGTTTCTAATATCATGATTCAATAAAAGGAATCAGGGCTCCTTGGAGAAATGTCTGATTCTCAGACTGGAAGAGGAAATGTATAAGATGAGTCTGGAGCATCTTGTATTGCCAGAAAGTAAAGAAGTGCTCAAAAACAGCAAAAAGAACCATCCCCCAGAGGGGAATATTTCAAGAGGAGATAGGAGCCAACAGAGAGATTGGCCAATGGCCAAACCTGAAAAAACATATAAGCAAAAAAATAAAGAAAGAAGTACTGGATTTTAATCCTTAACATAACATCAGTATCCATAAATCTATATTGATATAAATAAATGATTGAATAAATAAGTAAATCAGGGAGAATGGGCAAGTCTTCTGTGCTGAAGAATTCTAAATAATTTAAATAGATTCTCTTTCCTCAAGGAGGTGGCGTGTAACTCCACACTCATATCTGTGCTGTACATAGTCACTTTCTTCCGAAGAGTATAGTGTGAAAAGGATGAAAGAGAATAACTGCACAGTGGAGAAAGATTAAGAAGCTTTGCAGGAGAATTATATAATTTTGTGTTTTGGTAATACTATGAAATATTTACTAGAGAGAAGAGAAACATGGAGGCCAAAAGAAAGATTTGAAGGCTATTTATAGAACAGGTGAGAGAGATGGTGTCTCTTGAGCTAATGGGCTAGGGGTAAGGATCAGAACCATGCATTTCTCTTTACTTTATGTTTCATTCTCAGTCATATTTCTTCAAGCCTAAATTACTTAAAGTAAGTTTTTTATCTTTAAGTGAAAGATAATAAATTTAGGTGATTATTTTGTTAACTGAGTAGAAAACAATTCTAGGTTCTTCAATGACCAGTAAATAGCACACACACACTCATGTATAGTCACTCCATGCATTTCAGCAGTACTAGATATAATGAGAAATAAAGGCAATCTCATTTACATATGTTGCTTTGCCAATCCGTATCAAACTTGTTGAATAGCTATCAAAAATAAAATATTTATTTATTTGGACTCTGCTTTGTTTCTTTCCTGATCATTATCGTAAGAGTCCTATCATGTACATTTTGTAACAGATCAAGCAAAATAATCATCCAATAAGGTCACATAGATATTTAATTATTATTATTTATTGCTAATTACTTACAGTGTATTGGGATTCACCTGGACTTGATCATAAAGTTAAGGTGAATTGGATTGTATCTTACAGAGAATCACATATTTTTAATACATTCTAAAATTAAAGTTTGAAATATCAGCTAATTTGCTAACTTCTATTATTTCTAAATATCAACTTTTTATTTGCTAAATTTATATGAGAAATAATTTGCTTTTTATACATTTTCTACATCCATTTTTAAGTTGTTACTTACAAAACTGTGTATTTGCCTGATGTAGATGCATAATCATCTCATTTAAATTGTGTCTACTCTGAATGAATGTGATAATCCAAATCAACTTGTTTCACCGTTTCAGCACTTATTTAAATTTGTCAAGTGGCACATACTCCATTAATTCAGAGATACACTTTGTCAATTTGATTGCCTATCTTGTTGGTACAGCTGCATGTTTTCATAATCCAGTTGCATATTAGGGTATTTGAGTCTGTAGTTACATGACCAATCTTGTTTATTTGCTGATGACTCTCTGCTCTAATAATTGAAATCATTAGTGTATGAAAATGTGTTTTGCAAACACTATAATCCATTGATCAAACGGCGTGTTGGTACGCTAATTAATATAATCTATATTAAAGTGTTTTAATATAGAAAAATGTGGTGTTATCATGTGAAATATCAGTGTTACAGCATGTTATTTGTAATGTAAATATATGAACCAGAGGAAAATACACACAGTAATCCCCCCTTATCCACAGTTTCACTTTTTGTGGTTTTAGTCTGAAAATATCCAGTGGAAAATTCCAGAAATAAACAATTTGTAAATTTTAAATTGCACACTGTTCTGAGTAGCATGATGAAATCTTGTGCTCTCCCATTCCATCCTGCCTGAGGACCTGAATCCTCCCTTTGTCCGGTGTATCCACACTGTATGTATTATCTGCCCATTAGTGACTTAGTAGCTGTCTGGGTTATCAGATCAACTGTGGTGGTACTGCAGTGCTTGTGTTCAAGTCACCCTTATTTTACTTAATAGTGGCCCCAGAGCACAAGAGTAGTGATGATAGCAATTCTGATATGCTAAAGAGAAACCATTAATGCTTCCTTTAAGTGAAAAGGTGAAAATTCGCAACTTAATAAGGAAAGAAAAAATTCGTATGCTGAGGTTGTTAAGATCTACTGTAACTTTTATTACAGTATATTATTATAACTGTTCTATTTTTACTTAGTCGATAATTTCTTACTGTGCCTAATTTACAAATTAAATTTTATCATAGGTATATACATATAGGAAAAAACGTAGTATATACAGGGTTCAGTACTATCATGGTTTTAGGCATCCACTGGGGGCTTGGAAAGTTTTTCCTAAGGATAAGGGGGAACCACTGTCCTTTTCAATGTATGTTGAGATAGATCCTTCATCAAAATAGAACTTTTTAAGCAAAGCAATCAATTCTCATCAATTTTTTTTATTTCTAAGGATTTGTTTGGGACAAAAGAAATCTGGGAGTAGCTGTCTAAGGATAACTCAATGATTCTATGGTATTTTAAAAGACATATTTTGACTTTTTTCTTTCTGCTCTGCCATGCTCGGCATATTGGTCTGTCCATGCTTGTCATCTCATGTCCACATGCAGTGTGACTGCTGCTCTTCTAGGCATTGTATCCTCATTCCAGGCAGTGAATTATTCCACTTCATTCCAGAGTGAAGAAGGGAAATGAAATGGAAGGGAAGTGGGGAGGCTTAGCTTCTGTATCAGAGAAACAAGGCTTTCCTGCAAATCCTTAGCTGAGAGGAACCATGCCACACACTTGCCGCTAACTGCAATGGAGGCTGGGGAGCGTGTGATTTTTTCAGTAGTCTTTATGTTTTAGAACAGTTTTAGATTTACAGAAAATTTAGAAGATTGTAGACTGAGTTTTCATATACCTACTCACCCAGTTTCCTGTATCATTAACATCTTACATTAGTATGATGAATTTATAACAATTAATGAACTAATATTGAGACCAATATTAATCATTAACTCAACCTATAATTTATTTAGATTATTTAGTTCTACTTAATTCTTTTTCTATCCTAGAAAATCACTTTAAATTTGGTTGTCATGTCTCTTTATGCTCTTCTTGGCTGTGACAATTCCTCAGAATCCTTGTTTTTCATAATCTTGAAAATTTGGGGGAGTATAGTCAAGTATTGTGAAGGATGCCTCCCTAAAAGCGTTTGTCTACTTTTTTCCATGATTAGAGTGGCCTTATTTTGGGGGAGAGAAAGGCCCAAAAGATAAAGCGTGGTTTTCATCCACCATATCATGTAAACACACTATCAATATGACTTACCACTGTTGATATTGACCCTGATCACCTGGCTGAGGTAGTTTTTGTCAGCTTTCTCCACTGTAAATTTACTCTTTTTTCCTGATTTCCATGCAGTACTCTTTAGAAGAAAGATTGGAATATCTTCACAATTCTTGGAATTTTTCTGCAAGAATAAACTTCATTTTTTCTCTCCCACTTATTATTTATTCAATCATTTATTTATATCAGTATGGACTCATGGATATTTATTTTATACTTTGAGTTATAATGCAATGTTCATTTGTCTTGCTGCTCAAATTGCTCCAGCTTTTGGTATTAAGAACTCATTGGCTCTTGTGTCCCTCTAACGTACTACCATTATTGTAGCGTTTTCCTTTTTTTTGAAGGCTTAATTTCTGAAACTACAAGATGCTCCAGGCTCATCTTAAATATTTCCTCTTCAACTACTAGAATCAATCCTTTACCAAGGAGACTTGATTCCTTTTATTGGATAATGATATTAGAAACCAAGATCTGAATGCTAGCTGTGCTCATTGCTAAAGGGGTGTTGTTTAGTTTAACCCTTCCCTGTTGATATAGCAAGGAAATGTATCAACTAACTTGTTGATATACACAGATGTATAAATATTTCTATATGTAACTACTGTGTCTATATTAAGCTATATACTGGACTCATACTGTCTCCAACTATAATTCATTACAACTTGGATAATTCTGGTCTCACTTATTGGCTAATTAAATTCCAACAGTGAGAAAGCTTGCTCCCACTATCCACCAACCGTTTATTTAATTGTTTAGGCTTTGAATTTGCAATTCCCTTTGATGACAATGTTTTTCTTCTGATTTCACTTGGCTGGCATTTTTTCCTGTGGCATATTTCAATTAAATTCCTCTTTCCCCAGAAAGTCTCTCTCTAACTTATTGAATTACTTATGTTACCTCCTAGTGTTTACCTCATTCTCCATCATAATATCGTGTTTTATTTCCTTTCTGTACCATCTGAAATCTCTGATCTTTACATTTTGGTTAGATATTGCTTAATTTCTTCACTAGAAGATGCTGCTATGAAGCCAGAGACTTTGTTTGTTTTATTCTTTATCATGTCCCCAGCAAACATCACCAGTTCTGACTTACTTTAGTTTTCAACAAATATTTGGTGAATGAATGGATAGATGGAAAAAAATATTTTCGAGCGACATATATAGTCATTTGTGCAGAATTATACCTGCCTCATAATTTTTGTCCTGTTTACAAACATTATTTGTTTTTCATTCCCTACCTCAAAAGTTACTGTCTTCTTGATAGCATTTGGATTATTTAGAAGTACTTTATATTTCTCTCCATTGAGTCCACATAGTACTCTCTACCTCTAATATTTATTTTTTTCTTCACTACAAATCTTAATTACATTCTAATCAGTCCTATTGTCAATTCTTATTTTTCTGTTATATGAATTTAAGAGTATCACATACCCGGTTTTGCTATGCAATATCTTTAACTTCTTATTCAAAATAATGTTAAAACAATTTTATACCTTCTAGCTCTACTTTAAATTTTAGTATTTAACCAATTACAATGTGATATCTTTCTGCATCACATTAATGCAATTGTCATGGAACTGTACTTATTCCATTGTCTATTTTTATCCATTTTTTATTATGGTAAACACTATAATATAGAATAAAGATTACAATGAAAGTAAATGTTCCCTTTTTCTTCCATTATATAAAGAAAATTCATTTGTTTCAATTTCTTAATCTTGCAACTGATGTTTATTACATGCTTAATGACATTACAGAGCAAATGACTAGATAAATATGAAGGGCATAATATTTTAACATTTTACAATTTCTAGAGTACTTTTTTATATATTTAAACATCAAACTGATAGGTCATAAAATGATAGTTTAAGAAAATTAATAAATAAGCATCATTACCTTTGGAATAATATAGAAGTGAAATAATCAAAGTAATATAAATTTCAAAGTCAGCATGATAAATCCACATCTTACTGAGGGGTAAAGTGATGAGTTATAATCCTTTCTTTCGTCTTCATTATATAGAAATACCATGAAATTCATAATTTTTAGTTATTTAAATGATATTATACATAAACATGCTAACTATGCATATACTATATTAGCACTTTTATTAAGTGTATATTTGTTTTCTTATCACTAAAATATGCATTTATGCTCACTTTTATGTATATTATGTATTAAATGTAATTGACATTCTCTATGCTTTTATAATAAAATTTGAATGAAAAGAATTACAATTTAATTCCTGACTTTTTATGAGATTGCAGCACCTGTAGTAAATATACTCCCAATGTATTAACATATTTATCACTGACAATAGAAAATTTTGTTTTTATGATTAATGAATTTGAAAGATTTTATACTTTTGCAACACTGGTGATTTTTGCATTTGATTATAGTTAAAACTTCATTACGGTAGTTATAAACTTTAGGCACTACTGAAAATTCTACTTTTAAATTTTTTCTATTAATATCATTATCCCTACATTAAATTCTCATGAAAAGTAAAATGAGTGTTAGCCCAAATATAGGGCAATATTACTTTTGGTTGGTTTATAATGCACAACAAGACAAAAGCTCACAGTCATACATTTGAGCTTTCAGCTAATGGGATAAATAAAACAGCAGAAAATGCTATGGGATATACTGTCTGGCTGATTAAAAAATTAAACTCTTCTTAGAAAGAATCAAAACTCCCATCTAGGAAGATGGAGGGCAATCTTTATACCTCTTATTCTACCATATCTTGCTTTGGACATTTTTTACTTTTCCAAATTATATTATCTCTATGGAAATGGTCAGTAAATGCACAAGACTGGGGTAGTCTGAGGAGTAAATATAGTTGAATTCAATTATCAAGAGATGGACTTCTTCCAAGGTGATTATATTATTTGATTAATGTGTGCCCAATATATGTCCTCACTCAGAAACAAATATAATCTGCCAGCTGTTTCATGAGCCAAGACTACAAAGAAGATTAAGATATAATGCTACATCTTTAAAAGTTCATAGCTTTGTGGAGCAACACAGATATTAACTACACAATGTGCATACAACAACATAACTACATAAAAAGTACAATGTGACTTGTGGACTTAGTAATATCTTCCGGGGAAGCTTCACCCCTGGGCAGTTCTCCACTACGGCATCATGTTAGATGAAACTTGGGCAAAAACCTCTAGTGATCAAAGATGTAAAGATGAGAAAGATAAACCTATCAAATACACTTCTTATGCCCGCATGGCACATAGTCCCTGAAACTGGACATAGACTTAAGATTCTGGAATAGACCAAAATTGAAGAATTTGTAGCTCCATAATTAACCACAGATAAGAATATGAGAGACCCATTAGAGAGACACTTGCTGCAGAAGAGTCATTAGTGGTATATTGCAAGGCTTTAATCTCTTGTGGATCCATCATTCTGTGTGTCCATTTATGTGAAAATTGCCAGCTCCTTCACCATAATTGAGGAGATAGCCAACTGGTACACCATAGATAATGTTAGACAACATTGACTTGAAATCTCTATTTGTTTATATATAGCAAATATGAATACAATAAATGAGAACAGATAGCATGTATGTACAGTTTAAAATTCTACATATAATAATGTACCTCCCAGCTAACTTAAAGATATTAAACATTAACAACTTTGAAGAAATTTCTTTATCCCTCCTGTACCATAAATCCTCCCCTCTTCTGCAGTAATATTACTACATTTTTAAAACTTTCCTTTACTTCTCCTTATGTTACCAAACATATGTAGAACTTTAATGTGTATAACTCTAAAAACAAATAAAATTTTGCCTAATTTTGACATTTATATGAAGAGAACCATTCTGATTGCATTTTATGTACCTTGCCATTTCTTTTGTTCTGAATTAACTTTTTCAGATTCCTTCAAGTAGATGCTAGAGTAAATTAATTTTCAATACTCTATAGGATTTAAATGTACGAATACAATTTATTTTTCCATTTTATAATATGTTTCATTTTATTAGCAGTAAAAAAACTTTCACTATCACTGAGCATTTCCAAATTTTGAGTAAATCATAATAATGTTGAGAGTTCCCTTTTTTTTAAACATCATAATTTTAAACTAGAATTATATTTTTGAAAACCTGGGTGGACCTGAAATGGTATCACATTTTAGTTATATAATTTGTATATTCTTGATTATTAATGAGATTAGGCATCTTGTTTAATATGTACTGGCCAGTCATGATTATCCCCCTTGAATAATTTGTCCTTCAGTAATTTGTCCATTTATTAAGTTGGAGATTGCTTTTCTTTTCCTTTATATCTTCTAGATACTATAAAATTATCAGTAACACATGTTTTCAATATATTTTCTCAATCCATGCTTTCTTGTCACTACTAAAATCAAAGGTTTTCTCTTATATTTCCATAAGCTAAGCTATTTTAAGCAAGATTTTCTCTTCTTCCCTATCTCTTTTAAAAAAATTTTATCATTATTTTGGTATGTCTATAGGGAAAGTTTCTGTATACATCTAGTCTGCTCTATTGTCAGAATTAAAAGTCCTAGAAGCATTTATCATGTCATTTCGAGTCAAATAAATCTATATCTAACACAGTGCTTTGATAACATGATCATTCATTCTACATTCCTTATCTGGCAAAATGAATGGTCTGGCTCTATCAAAATTTCATCTGAGGCCAACCTTCCAATGTTACTGTGCAGTGAACTGAAATAAATGTAGCTTATGGGAAGACAGTGTTGCTTCTCCGTGCTTTGGCAAATAAAATAATTCTGAAATGTTAAAAAAATTGATTTGTTCTGTCCCTGGATTTGCTGATAAATATATGTATGTGTGAACTTTTATACTATTCTGGCCATTGGTAAAATTTTCCTAAAGTAGTACATTTTAAGATGCTAGGGGCTATTCCTAGTCGTTTTATACTACTTTAGAGAGGTCATGAGAGAGGTCAATCAAATATATTCAGCCTTATGGGGTGAATGTTTAGCATGATGTAGAAGATAGCAATGGCTTCTCTTACATAAAAATTCTATATAATTGTGAATGTAAGTGGAGAAAATCACTCAAGTTTTGCTTTCAAATTTGAACTGGGGTTCTTTTATAAAACAGGATGTTCTTATATTTTGACAAATAGTAAGTTATTTTCTTCTGTTCGTAGGGAGATAAAGAGATTTTTAATTAGTGAATATATTTTTATTTCTTGGAAACTACACTTAAAGATATGTTAAAAAATTTTCAATTGCACTGTTCTTACTTTATCAAAAACAAAATAAAATCTAACAAGGGAACTATTTTTTTTAAAAAAGGCAACACTACAAATGTCCAGAGCTTTATCTAAAAGTGATAGCTTATAAATAACTTCCATATCTCTTTAACTATGAATTCCTTACATATGTATTCAACTATTTAATTGAGATGGGTATACTCTTACTCCCTCAACTTCCTGGTTACCATAACGTAATGGGTTCACAGCTTGAAACAATAATTTACTTCAATCTAATATCAACATTTACTTTGCTCTAAAGAAAGTTGAAAAACAAATTTTATTATCCTTTGTAATTACTCTTTGTAATAACAACTCTACTCTTGTTATTTGGTAATTTCTTTTTTATTTTAGTCTGATAACTAAGGATAAAGGAGAAGACATTTAAACCTAATACAGAAAAGGAAAGAGTTGTATTTCAGAAAGTCAAAGAAGGCTTTGTAGAAAATATGTTATTTGATTTTTTTCTTTAAATCATTTTCTAAACAGTTAAGCTTCAGAATTATATAGATGATGAGGAAATGAGTCTTAAACATTTAATTTAGTAAGTACGTGATGAGTACAGAGTGGGCTAAATTCAAAAAAATGAGTTGTCTCTCTGTGCACCAATATATGAGCACACACATGTACACAAGTATGTATAAAAACACTCTTAAGAATCTTTTTGAAGCAATGAGCATTAACTAAAGAAGTTCACTATTTGAGTCCATCTGCAAACATGATCTTGCAGCTTATTTTAGGAGATGCATAGACTTCCATGAAACCAATCAAATTTGGAGATAAAGTTTAACCATCTCTGTTCCAAGCGAACAATTTTGAAGTACCGACACATTGAGGAAAAACGTCATCAAACGTTTCAGATGTAGAAATTTGAGAAAATATTACCTTGGTGAAAAACATTTTTGTATTTGCCTAGGGAAGAACAGAAAAGAAGCAGACTAGAGAGGAAATATTTTCAGATAAACACATTAAAATATATATTTCATCACTATATATAAATAATAAATTTTTACTTAGTTATTGGAGTAAAACATGGGAATATAGACTATCAGATAAAAATGATTAAAAATTAACCCAGATACCACTAACACAGATACCATCAGTACAATGCAAAATTTTGTATGTGTGTGTGTATGTGTTTGAAATAAGCATCCTGATATATATTTACTTTACACAGTTAGGATTATGTGCTATATTTATATGAATTACTGCGAACTCTGTATATCTTTATTATTTATCGAATTATTTTTAGTTTTCTGTTAAGTAAAATCCATGTTTATCTGTGGGCTCCTTTAGCATTATACTTAATGGTGAAAAGTAGATCACTTTCTCTCTAACATTAGACATAAAGCAAGGACATTCATTCTCATTTATTTTATTCAATATCATAGTGGAGGCCCTAGCCATTATAATAAGGCTGTAAAAACCTACACATAGTTCAGAAAGTAGTACAACTGCCTCTATTTCCAGATAATAAGATTGCTTACATGAGAAACTCCAAAGAATCTATAAAAACAATCACTTAGAATTAATAACTGCATTAACATGGATACAGAATACAAGATCAATATACAAAAACCAATTGAGTTTTTGTATAATAAAGAAAAAAGGAATATGATCTCAAGAATTTATTTTATATTAGTGTCAAATACCATAAAAAACTTGAGAAAAAAAACAAAATACGTGAAAAGTGCTAAGATTTTCATACTGAAAATTAGAAAGTATTGCTAAGAGAAATTAATGAAGACCTAAATAAATAGAGAGATATGCCATGTTCAGAGATTGGAAGATTCAATATTGTTGTGACATTAATTCTTGCCAAATTGGTATATTAATGCAGCACAATCTCCCTTTAACCAAAGGAAAAAATTGCTGGCAGGTTTTTTGGTAGAATCTGACAAGTTTATTCTTAAAAAGCTACAGAAGAAAGGAACAAGGTTTACAATTAAACAAGAAGAAAATTGGGAACTAACAATAACTAAGAAACATATGAAAGAACAAATCTCACCGTAATGGTAAATATATAGTACAGGTAGTGGATTAATCACATAAAGCTAGTATGAAGGTTAAAAGACAAAATTATAAAAAATAACTATGACAACAATAATTAGTTAAGAGACACACAAGGAAAAAAGATGTAAAATGCGGCATCAAAAACATAAAACATGAAGTAGGGGGAGATAAAATGTTGAGCTTTAGAATGGGATTAAACTTAAGTTGTTACCAATGTAAAATAGACTGTTATAGATATAAGTTGTTATATGTAAGCCTCATGGTAACCACAAGGCAAAAATATATGGTAAATACACAAAAGATAAAGAGAAAGAAAAGAAAGGGACTATAAAAAACAGTCAGTAAATGATTAATAAAATGGTAGTAAGCACATACCAATCAACAATTACTTTAAATGTAAATGGACTAAATTCTCCAACAAAAGACATAGAGTGGCTTAATAGATAAAAAACAAGACCCATCTATATGCTGCCTGCAAGAGACTCACTTTAGATGTAAGGACTGAAAGTGAAGGGATGGGAAAAGATATTCCATGCAAATGGAAATCAAAAGAAGGCTGGAATAACTATACTTATATCACAGAAAATAGACTTTAAAACAAAGACTGTAATAAGAGACAAAGATGTGTGTTACATAATGATAAAGTGGTCAATCCAACAAGAGAATATAACTTCTGTAAATATTTATGCATACAATATAGGAGCACTAAAATATATAAAGCAAATATTAACAAACCTAAAGGGAGAAACAGACAACAATACAAAATATTCCATTTACATCAATGGATATACCATCCACCCAGAATATACCTCACAAAAAGAAAAGAAAAAAAGACAGGCAAGAATGCCACATGAAAAGAAAATTACAGGCCAATATCCCTGATAAACATAGATGCAAAAATTCTCAACAAAATATTAGCAAATTGAATTCAACAATATATTAAAAGGATCATACAATATGATCAAATGGAATTTATTACAGAGATGCAAATATGGCTCAACATCCACAAATCGGTCAATGTGATACAGCACATTAACAAAATCCAGGATAAAAATCACATGATTATCTCAACAGATGCAGTAAAAGCATTTGACAAAATCCAACGTTCATTTATGATAAAAACTCTCAACAAAGTGGGTATAGAGGGAACATATCTCAACATAATAAAGGCCATATTTGACGAGCCCATGACTAACATCGTACTTAATAGTGAAAAGCTGAAGGCCTTTACCTTTAAGATCAGGAACAATATAAGGATGCCCACTTTCACAACTTTTATTCAACATAGTATTGGATGTCCTGGCCAGAGTCATTACCCTAAATAAATAAATAAATTGCATCCAAATTGAAAAGGAAAAAGTACAACTCTCACTATTCGCAAATGACATGATATTATTTCTAGAAAAGTCCTAAAGACTTCATCAAAAAACTTTTAGAAGTAAAAAATGAATTCAGTAAAGTTGCATAATACAAAATCAATACATAAAAGTTTGTTGCATTTCTATACATTACTAATGAACTATCAGAGAGACATAAAGGAAACAATTTCATTTACAAACGCATCAAAAAAAATTACCTAGGAATAAATTTAACCAAGAAGATGAAAGATCTGTATATTGAAAACCACGAGGCATTAATTAAAGAAATTGAGGAAGATACAAATAAAAGGACAAATATTCTGTGCTCAGGGATTGAAAGAATCAATATTGTTAAAATGTCCATACTACCCAAAGCAATTTACAGATTCAATGCAATCTCTATCAAAATTCCAATGGAACTTCTCAAACAAATAGAACAAATAATACTAAAATTTGTATGGAACCACAAAAAAACTTGAATAGACAAAGAAATCTTGAGAAAGCATTGCAAAGGTGAAGGCATCACACTCCATGATTTAAAACTATATTACAAAGCTATAATAATCAAAAAAAGTATGATATTATCATAAAAACAGACACATAGATCAATGGAACAGAATAGAGAGCCAAGAAATAAACCTGCACATATTTGGTCAATTAATTTATGACAAAGCAGCCAAGAAAACAATGGAGAAAGGACAGTCTCTTCAGTAAATGGTGTTGGGAAAACTGTACAGCCGTATGCAAAAAACTAAAAGAAACTCAACCATTATGTTACACTACATGCAAAAATTAACTTGAAATGGATTAAAGACTTGCATGTAATACCTAAACCTTAAAACTCCTAGAAGAAAACATAGGCAGGAAGCTCTTTGACAGATGTCTTGGTAATGAATTTTTGAATCTGACACCCAAAGCAAAAAGAGCAAAGGCAGAAATAAATAAATGGGACTACATCATATTAAAAAGCTTCTGCACAGCAAAAGAAACCATCAAGAAAATGAAAAGGCAACCTACTACATGGGAGAAAGTATTTGCAAATCATACATCTGATAAAGGGCTAATATCTAAAATACATAAAGAACTCATACAACTCAATAGCAAAAAAACTGTCAGATTAAAAATGAGCAGAAGATCTGAATAGACATTTTCCAAAGAAGTTATTAAAAAGGCTAACAGGTACATGAAAAACTGCTCAACATTACTAATCATTAGGGACATGCAAGTCAAAACCACAATGAGGTATCACCCTACACCTGTTAAAATGGCTATTACCAAAAAGACAATAAATAAGTTTTGATGAGGATGGGAAGAAAAGGGGCCCTTGTGTAGGGTTAGTAAGAATGTAAATTGGTGCAAACACTATGGAAACCAGCATGCAGTTTCCTCAAAAAATTAAAAAATAGAATTACTGCATGATCCAAACATTCCAATTCTGGGTATTTATCTGAAGAAAATGAAAACACTAGAAAAGATGTATGCACCCCCCTATTCATCATGGCATTACTTACAATGGCGAGTAAATGGAAACGACCCGAGAGTCCATTGATGGGTGAATGGATAAAGAAATTGTGGAATATATATACAATGCAGTATTATTCAGCCATAAAAAAGAAGGAAATCTTGCCATTTGCGACAATATGGATGAACCTTGAGGGCATTATGCTAAGTGAAATAAGTCAGACAGACAAATACTGCATGATCTCTCTTATATGTGTAATCTAAAAAACAAAAAAACAAAACAGCAACAAAAGGCTAACAGATACAGTGAATACACTGGTCATTGCCAGAGGTGGGGGTTGGTGTGTGGGAAAATTGGGTGAAGGGGGTCAAAAGGTTAAAAACAAAAATCAAATTAAATTAAAAAAAATGTCCTGAGGGCTCTGAGTCAAATATCCATCTCCTGTGGAGAGAAGCATTTGGCCTCCTTTGACTCTCAAAGTTTCCTGCCCAACCCTTTTGTATCCACATCTTAAAAAACAGAAAAAAAGATGCATTTTAAACCTAAAAATGAAATTCTAACACTAAAATTACCAAAAGTAAGTATATTATGAGCTTGAATCGGGCAAACATTTCTTAGAAAAGAAACAAAAATCATAAATAAGAAGGTAAAAATCATAAAGTGGAATTTATCAAATTAAAAATATTTATTCTTGAATTGGCATGGTTAAATAAGAAAGTAAACTGCAAATCAGCTATATGGAACTAGTATCCACTGCGTATAAAGAACTCTTACAACTCAGTAAAAAGATAATCCAATTAATAAGTGAGCAAAAGATTGAAAGACTGATTCCAGAAGAAGGTACGCTAGTCGTCAATGAGTCGATGTACGGCCATCCAACATTATTTATCGTCACGAAAATACAAATTCAAACTCAGATGAAGTAATATTACACACTCATAAGAATGACTAAAATTATAAAGTCTAAAAATACCAAATGTTTGTGAGGATGTAGAGTAACTGAAACTCTGATACACTTGTAGGGCTGCGAGTTTGTAGTCAAAAACAGTTTGAAAATTTGTCATTTCTTTAAGAATTCATATATCTACAGTAGGATCCAGTCAATCCACTCTTGATACTTATCCAAAATAAATAAAAACATCTGTCCACACAAAGACTTGTACACAAACATTCATAGTGTCTTTATTTGTAATAATCAATAACTGGAAGCAATATAAATACTTATAAATAGATGAAAGGATATAAAACATGGCACATGAATATATAATATATATGATATAATATACATACTCTAATATATAATGAGCTATGATAAAAAGGAACAAACTACTGAACACATGACATCTAGCATGAATCACAAAAACATTACACTGAGTCCAAGAAGCCAGACACAGAAGATCACACACTGTGTGATTACGTTTACATACAACTCAGAAATCTAACTTAATTAATACAGTGAGGGAAAAACACACAATTGCTTGTCGGAAGCTGGAGACAAAGGAAGGGATGATGAACTGAAAGAAAGACAGGATAATTTCTGGAGAGGATAAAACAATCTGTATCCTTATAGCAGCGAGGGGTTAATGGATGTATATATCTGTCAAAATTCATTGAGTCCTATGTTTTTTTTTCCTGAAACATTTGCAAGTTTATTTTTCATAGGTTATACTTCAATACCATTATGAGAATTGACTTACAAAAAGGCAATCAGAAACATTTCGTAGTGGTGCTGGAAATTTTCTAGCCTTAATTACGATGGTGGCTGTTCAGAGGTAATCTTACCAAAACTCACTGAATTGTTACTTAAAATGAATGAATTTCATTGCATGTAATTATAAAATAGTAAAGTTGTTTTAGAATTTACCATCATAAGAAATATGGCCATTACATGAATATAGATTTTATTCATTGAAAAGAAGGCATCATCACTTATTATTTATTCTAATATATATATATTCAATCACAAGGACACATCAGACAAACTCAAACTGAGGGATATTCAGTCACTGGCATGTAGCGATAAAAAATGCAAAGTCAACAAAAGAAAAAGAATGATGTGTAAATTACCACTGATTTGAAGAGATTAAAGCAATATGACACCTAAGTCTGATGTGCAGTTCTGGATTGACTCTCAGACCTAGAGAAGCCATTATTAGGAAAATAAGCAAAATTGGAATGGGGATGTGGATTACAAGATAGTATTGTATCAAAGTTAATTTCTTGATTTTGATGGTTATAATGTGATTGTGTAAGAAGGGGTCCTTATTTTTAACAAATACACGGTGAAGAATGAAGGAATAGCAGGAAAAAATGCCCGCACCTTAATCTCAATTGGTTCAGAAGAAAAAATAATGTATATCTAAAGAGATAATGAAAGACAAATGTGATAAAATATTAAGAGTTTGAAAAAATGGGAAAAGTATAGATGATATTTTGTATTATTCTTGTAACTTTACCATATAATTTTTTAAAATAAAAAGTTAAGTAAAAAACAAAATGAAGTACCACATCACACCCACTAAAATGACTTAAAGATCACTGACCATACCAAGTGTTGGCAAATGTGCTGAACAATTGAAACTCTCATGTGTTTAATGGCTGATTAAACTGTAAAAACAATTACAAAACTATTCGGCACTGTCTAATAAATTTAACATGCACAAGCCTTTTGACTCAATATTTTAATTAATGACTATATCACCTGGAGATATGCATGCTTATGTGGACCAAAAGATAAATACAAAGATGTGCATAGCAGCATTATTTAGAACAACTAAAATCTGGAAACAACCAAAACATGCATCAATATTAGGAAAAAATGTGTAATATTTATGGTTTATTACCAGATAGCTTCCACTACTGGTCCTCATCCCTATGAGCCACCTTCCTTTATATATTAAATTTCCTTCAAATAATTTTTCTTGGGCACTTGGGTTGCTTCCACATCTTGGCTATTGTGAATAATGTTGCAATGAACATAGAGGTGCCTAAATCTCTTTGGATCACTGATTTCAAGTTCTTTCGATAAACATCCAGTAGTGGGATAGCTGGATCATATGGTATTTCTATTTTTAACTTTTTGAGAAATCTTCATTCTGTTTTCCATAGTGCCTGCACCAGTTTGCATTCCCACCGGCAGTGTTTGAGCATTCTCTTTTCTCCACATCCTCTCCAACATTTGTTGTTTTCCATCTTGGTAATTACAGTCATTCTGACTGGTGTAAGGTGATATCTCATTGTAGTTTTGACTTGCATTTTCTAATAATTAGTGATGTTGAGCATCATTTCATGTGTCTATTGGTCATCTGTATATCTTGTTTGGAAAAATATCTGTTTCTTGATTCCTTAAATCTGGGTCTTCCTCTTATTTTTAACTCATAAGGAAGGGTCATAATCAACTCCCTCACTTGATTTCCTCATGACTAACTGGTAGTCAGAGTTGGAGCTTAGTTCTGGTGTTCTGTTTAGTGTTTTGTATATCACATCTTGAATTCTGATACATCTAGCTATTTCATTCTATTTATGATTTAAAAATGCTTTAAAATCACACCTTCTATACAGGACTCAGATAATCTTTTTATGTGATCTTAAACCATCTAGAAACAGCACTGTCCTACATACGATTTTGGACCTAGGAGAGATTTTGCTATTTTCTGGAGATGAGGTACTAATCTCTTTGAACTGGTTACTAAAAGCTTAATGTATTACCTTTTCTTACTGGGAATTTCATAAATGTCTTCTTTTTGTGACCATATTAATGAGGAAAAGCCAGGAAGCTCTCTGAGTGAAAACAGAGGCTTTGGAGACAGAATCAAATGAGTTTAAATTTCAGTCTTGGACAAGTTATTTAACAGCTAAAACATAATTTCATCTTCTGTAGTGTGTAATATAACTCCAAGCTTACAGGATTTCCATGAAAATTTAATAAGAAAATATACGTAAGGGGTTAGAACAATACTTTGAAGACATAATATATAATAAAAGTTTCCTTTAAATTTTTCTCCCTCAAAGAATCACAGTTATTTTTGTGACTGAAAAGACAAACAACATCAATTTTGTCTGCAGTGTCATGATGAAGAAATTTAATTTCTCAAATTAGCAACAATCAGTGTTCATGCTGAATTTACTTGATACAGTTGGAATTATAAATAGATATTCAAAAGTCCAGAAGGATGACTTAATGTACAAATATTTTAGAAAGAAATGGGCAAAAAGAGAGAAAACAACTAGAAAGAACTACGTAATTGCTAAAATAACATTTTATTTTAAACCCCCAGGGGGTCTTACAGGCCTTTGGTAACAATCAACGTATACATTTTTGAGATTACCTATGTAGAAACATCATACTAAATTTATAAGTTTTGAGGTAAAAATAAGTCTTTTAGACTCTCTTTGTGGTACATATTTACCCTTGATCTTTCAAAATTACTCTCTAAAATGTTTATTACTCAGATTTCATATAAACCTATTCTAAAATAAAAATGGGAAACAAATTAATAACTCAGTTATATGGTTACTCATGAAAGAAGAATGCTGGCATTCTGTTTTTGTTTTTATTTTTCCACATGGAAACATGATTTTATAGCCTAGGAAATTTCTCTTTGTTCCAAACAATGTAATTTATTACTAATGTTCTGTTACAAAGCTGAATACTGTGATTATTTTGGTACTGAATTTGGGATTGGAAAACATTCTCATTATATTGTTCATGTTACGTCATATAAAACTAGTTTCACTTGATAAAAACAATTAACTAGATATCTCAGAATAATGAATATTTGATTAATACAGACAATAGCCAAATATTGAAAGATATCTTCAATATTCCCAGTACTGTTTTGGCCCAAAACAAAGCACAAGTATTTGGGGGAATTACAAAGAATTTCACTCGTCAAATATACATTGACGTCTTATGCAATCTACAGGGTGGTGCAAGAACTTTGTTCTAAAGGAGCTTCTAATCTTATTGAAGAGAAAAGTCACCCGCCATTTGGAGAGAACTTTAAATATCTGTAAATAGGTAGTGAGAAAGAGGCCAATCAAGATCTGAAAACTTGCTCAAATCATGAAAACCCCGCATTGAAAATTTTCCCCATCGGTAAGTAGATAGCTGTTTAAAAAATACATAAACATTACTTTGCAAATTATATAATAGTTTGAAATCTACTAATACTAATTTATTAAATAAACCATGAGGCATATTATTTTGTAGTCTGTAAAACTTGGTTCCTTTATACTTTCTGAGCTACAGCTGTTCTCCTTGTTGTGTTACACGTGCTAAGCTGTGTTTGGATCCCTCTTACACCAGGCTGTTATGCATGTCTAAGTTTTTCATCAGCTTTTATCTCTACTTTGAAAGACTTTTACCTCTTTTCTGTGAGCTGTCCTTCATTTTATGTCTTATTTAGAACTCCTCTGAATCTAGCACTTGAATTCAAATATTCTAATTATTATCAGTTTATTAACATGACTTGTTAGAAATGGTATTTCCATTCTGTGTGTGAATTCCATGAATGTATAGGATACAACTTAGTTTTTTGGTATTATTCTTGTTTTAGTCTCTCATATACATGGTGAAGTGCTCAATGAATTTTGATTTGATGGAAATGATTAAAAATTATGAAGCAAGCCCTCCTCCCTTTCATTCATATGGAGGTTTATATGAATGATCACTGGATTCATTGCCTATGCTCCAGAAATCCTAAATGACAGTTCACAACTCATCAGTGCATTTCCCTCAGCATATAACTCCAATGGTTTTATTGCATTAAAGACAAGAATAAGAAATAAGAAGTGCTCAAATGTGATCTAACACATAGCAAACTTGAATGTGATTCTCCCAGAAGGAGCAGGCTCATAAAGAGACATCCCATGTTCTTTTCAAAGAACATATCTAGAAATTCTTGAAACTCAAGACAGTGAGTTGTATTTTCCCTATGGAAAATAATTCCTAGAAGAGAGAATCTAGAAGGACCTAGATACCAGAGGAATCATCTGATTATAAACACATACTATGTTTGGTGAGGTTTAAAGAAATTGAGATAGTCCTCTAAAATTTGGTTTACCTTTCTTCTGTGCTCAAATATTGAAGAAAGGAATTCAGAGTAAACTATTTGAAAACATTAACAGACTGATATTTATCATTTGCATGCCTTTGCTGTGCCTGTCACTGGCTCCCTTTGTGGTCTTTGAAAAACAAATCCCTCTGTTTAAATGCTTTTTTAAATAAAGTAAAAAGATAAAATCTTCAGGACAATTAAGGCAAATTTCCCTTGGTGCATCAAGGTTATAATATGCTTTTTTACTATACAGTTAAAAAAATTCTCCCCACTGGGTGCTTGGATCAAAGGCAGAATGAGTTAGTAATTGTCTTTAGCTCTATGTTCCAGAATCAAGGTTGACTTATATAATGTCATGGGGTGGGAAAAATTCAAAGGTCATCTTGTCCAATCACAAAAATAATTTTACTATGGTTTGCATCTTATACCTATTAATTACACAAATAATAACAAAAGACAGAGAAGTGATTCCTGAAATGTGACTGAATCATCATCTTTTGTGACCATGGCCCTGAGACCAGAAAATGGTGGTGTCATATTACTCAGTCTTTCCTCAATATATATGAAGTTTGACTTTCTTCATATTTTATTTTTTAAATTTTCTTTTCTATGTGTCAAATTAAAAATAGCTTTTAGAATATAAATGTGTTCAGCATAGCAGAGTTGTAGAAGATATATTATCTTTCTCATTATTTAAATATGCCTGATTATTAGATTTGACATTTTGTTTCAAAAATAAATTTAGATTTACATGCTGGTGTATTTTTCCTTGTGGTATCAATGTATCCGTTTTCTTTTCTCTTCAGTTTCTCTAACGGAACGCTGAATTTTTTAATAGATAGACAATGAAGGATGGTAAAATATAAATAAATGTGAGATTAGTACTCATAATAGAACACAATTCTCTGTGAACATTGTATTTTCCTAGTGTTTCTCAGATTATATCTATTGTTTTCAAATATAAATAAATGTGAGATTAGTACTCATAATAGAACACAATTCTCTGTGAACATTGTATTTTCCTAGTGTTTCTCAGATTATATCTATTGTTTTCATCAAAAATATTTATTTGAATAATTATGTCTCTTAGAAAGTCATTACATAATGGAGACACACAGGCTTGGAGAAGACAGGTGTGATTCTTGATTTCTGGCTTGCTGCACAAGTAGAGGAAGCAGGAATTAACAAGGAAACAAATGCACCAGTTATTTCAAATAGAGGCAAACATTATGAAGAAAATAAAGCAGGAACACTGGATAGAAGTGAACGAGCATGCTAATGGTATTGAACAACTGTGAAAAGTCTCTCTTAACAGATGTCATTTAAGGGTGGCACTGGATTAATAAAGAACCATTAGCTAAGTCTGATGAAGCCCAATTTAAAGAGAGCCCAAGTGCAAAAATCCTGAAGTGAAAGTATGCAAATTGCGCTGGGAAGTACTGGAGTGTTTCAAGCCCGCAAATCATAGGACTTTAGATACTTTTTGAAAAGTCCATTCTGGTTGTTAAGTGGGGGCAAAAGTAGTGGTAAGGTCATATGTAAATGATGCAAGTGACTTGGGTAAAGACGGTCACATGGAGAAGAGTGAAGTGAAACAATTTGGAGTGTAATTTGATAATGTAGATAAGATCTGTTGTAGAGTAAATAAGTGGAAATTAGAGAAAAGAAGAATATGGACACAAAATATCTAAACAGGTAAAACCATTAACTTATCTTCCAAAATTCCTATTTGGTTTACCAAATATGTAACGAATTTTTGGTATTTCTTAAAATGAGCAAAGCATCAGGTTTTAAGCTTTCAATTGAAAGACCCAACTTCTAACTAATGACTGAAGTCAGACTGAAAGAGGCATTTTTAATCATCTTAAAATAGTCCTGGGAATCAAAACATGCTTAGCTCTAATCCCATTGCTGACATTGACCCCCTTTTTCACCTTTGGAAAATTGCTAAATCCTTCTGATTGTATTTGCTGTTTCTAGAATGAAGATAACAAGGTGTTATTATGTGAAGTAAAAATGCTATCACATAAAAGAAAATAAGTTGACATATCAAACATATGGAATTTATTGTGAAAATCTTATTTTATAATGTGTTTAACAAGAAATTCTGAAAAGTAAATAAAATGAATTAGGTGTCATAAAATATATGCTCAGTTATATGAGTTAATTAAAAACAAAAAAATTTAAATGTTCATATGAAGATACAACTTATTTAAAAATAAAAACTAGATTCCTTGAAAAATTAAACGCTTTTGAAATGATTATGTTGTAATATATGTGGTAGCAGTCAGCCTCTAAATCAGCTTGAATAATGAATTATACTAATAAGATGCCTCTTTTCTATGGATATAAATATGAAAAAAATCAAAATAAGAACAATAACATTTTTTCTACTCTAAATAGAACCTAACTTTTTTTTTCCAGAAGAATCTCCACTTATAAATATAGAATTTGTGACTAATTTTAGGGACCATATGGTTTTTATAATCAGCATTTCACCATATATGTACCCAAAGTCACCAATGACTGCTCCTAGTAGTTACACCTTCTCTGGAGCAAGAGGAAAAGTTTTTGAGGAGAGGAGTTTATTTAACTATATCACATATTTCCAGGGTATAACATAGGGTTAGTAAAAAGTGAGAAACATTAAGAAGATTGGTAATTAATTTCAAATAGTAAGAGTCATATAAAGTAAGTAGACCATGAGGCAACTACAGTTGGTCAGTAATTTTCTGTTCAGTTTCATTTCATAGCTTCAATCCATGGTGCTTGCATTTTCCATGTATATTTTATAGTGAATAAGGTCAATGTCAATCACACTGTCCATATAACATGGAAATGTGAAGGGGAATGCCCTGCCTGCTTAATAAAAGCAGTCAACATATAGTGTCTATGCATAATTGCTTAGGCATTAAAGTAAGTGCTTTAAATACATAATTTCATTTAATTTTCATTAGATTCATACGATAATCTTGCAAGGGTAAGTCCTATAATTAGCCATTTTAGTAGCTGAGAAATCTGAGACTCTAATTTCAATGACTAATGTTATAAGCTAACTGAATGGGTTAGTTATTAGTCAAATCCAGGGCTTTATAATTCCAAAATTACATTATGTATCTCCTTTGTACCAGTAGGATGATGACATATAATTGTAACACACTGCTATTTCAAAGTTAATTTTAATGCTTTTCTTAAAGTGTAAATATTGAATGAATTAACTTTTATTAAGAATTTATTTCATTTAACTTTCATAATGATCTACTATATGCTTGTAGAAAAGGACAAAAAAGATGAGTGTAAGGAATAGAATTTCAATCAAACCATACATTTTTACCAAATTAATATTTTCACGAAACAGAATATACCATATTATACAGAAGGAGTAATTGTGAATAATTAGATAATTTGATATTAGCACATCATTGTACTCTAGGATATGCCACTAAAAAAAGTTTGCTTGGAAAAAATTTTGGTAAGAAATTTGTTTCAGATAGCTTTGATTATAAGCAAAAATATTGGCTAATTTCAGAAGCCACAGAACGGATCAAGGCAAGACAGTGATTTCAAAGTCAAGCTGAATATTCAAGTCTCAGAATGGGAACAAGGACATGAAATCTAAGATGAGATCTAACTAGCAAGAATTAATGGAAATGTCCTCAGAGTTTTCAGGATAAATGGCATAACAATTTATTCTTATATTTTATTCCATATGAGTCAAATTTCAAGAGGCTGAGTGTGAGGGACCGAGTTTGAATCCCACAGTAATGAATTGGACAAGGAAATTGAATTTACTGCATTTAGCATCAACTGAAGAAGAGCTAATTCTCCAAAGGAATACTGAGGACAAAAGTGATAGACCAATTCAATAAAGCATTTGGCCCCCAAGCATTATATCTATTCATTTATTCATCTATCCATCTACTCATTTAATAAATGTTTCTGAATGTTACCATGTTTTCAGTTCTGTACTGGAGAGAAGGACTCAGTTTGAGTAGAAGCAAACAATGCTACCCATCTCATGAAACAAAATATTGTTGAAAGAAACTTAAGTCAAGCAATAATTCTGAATTTGCAAGTATTTTATCCTAATCTGTGGCTTGTCTTTTCACTTGAATGATTGTGTTTTTTTGAAGCTGAAAAAGTTTCTTATTTTCAGTCCCTTGTGTTCTAATATGAATTTGAGAATCAGCTTGCCAATTTCTACAAATAAGTCCACTAGGATTCTGATAGAGATTGGGTTGAATCTATAGATCAGCGAGGAGAGGAAGGGAATCAGGAGGCATGAAAGGAGAGAATTGCTCCATGTCATTAAAGAAGACTTTGGTTATAGTATGGCATTCAGTTTTGAATGGCAAAAGCTCACGGATCAACAAGACCATCTTCTAATATTCTCAGGCCACCCAATTCTCTACATCATGCAGAGAGGTCCATGTATTTGAGACTTGGGAAAGCCTTCACCCAGGAGCTACAGTCACATTGCTTTCCGGCTAGGACCAATTTTGTGTCCTCTGATTGATGTGGGCCTGGCTCACACATAGAGAATCTTCTTTGAGGAGTGCTCTTTAATACAGAGTATCCAAAATCCAATATCAATATTACATCGCCTGAATTTGTATGCTGTTTTCAAAAAAAGAGATAGGGTGGTTTTTAAGGAGTGGAGCTAACTGCAAGAATTTAGTTATCTTTCTTTGGATTATTTTCTCATTCTCTAACGGTTGACCTTAACTAATATTGCAGATCCATTCCAGTGCAGTAAATCTCCGAAAGCAGACCATGCCTCTTCGAAGTTTTCCCATGTGAACTCAACGTAAAAAGAAAAAAAAATCGCTAAAGAAGACTAAAGCTTCATTATAGAATCTACTACTGCTATTCTTATCTAGCAAGAATTGCACATCTTAACACTTTCATCTCGCAAGTAAATCAGTCAAAGTTCGAATAATTGACCTAGTTTCCATCATGCTCACACATTTCTTCCTTTCATGCTCGGTATTTGTAGTTGTCTTAGTAACTATTCTCTGAAAGGGGATGAAACTTTCTGTTTAAGTAGAATAAATTTTCACACTAATTGCTATAATGGGCAGGTCTAAGACAGAGTATCAGATGGGTGAGGAGAGCTAACAACCACATCACTGTTCAGGCAGCCAGCAGCAAATTCGCTCCGTTGTTATTTATTTATAAATGCCCTTATTTCACCTTCATTTTCAAGGTGTACTTTCAGAAATATAGAATTTTGAGTTGATATTTCTTTATTTTTATTTTATTACTTTAAAGCTGCTTTTCAACTGACTTCTTGTCTTCATGCTTCCAATGAGATGTCAGCCATCATTCATATTTTTGCGTCTTTTGTGTAATCTGCTTTATTCCTCTGAGTATTTTAAGATTTATTCTTTATTTTTAGTTTCAGCAGTTTGACCATGTTGTGCTTAGGTATGGCTTTCTTTGTATGTATTTTGTTTGAGGTTCACTGAGCTTCTGAGATCAAAGTTTGTATTCATCAATTCTGGAAAATTTTCCATTATTATTACTTTAAACACTTCTTTTCCTCTCTATTTTTTCTCTTGTCTCTTTTCAGTATTCAAATTACATGTACATCAGACTGCTTGATATTGCCTACTTAACAAATAGGCTCTTTTATTTTTGTCAAAATTTGTCTCTCTGGTCTTCAGCTGGATAGTTTAATTTCACCTATCTTTAGGTTTACTGGCTTTATCTTCCATCATAGGCAGTCTGCTGTTAAGTCCATCCGCTGAAATTTTCACTTCATATACTGAAACTTTCATTCATAAAAATTTTAATTTTCTAATTTTTTATTTTTCTACTGAGATTCCTAATATATTCTTTTCTTATGATCATATTTTCCTCTACATTAAAAAATATTTATTATAGCTGATTTAACACATTTTCTGCTAATGTCAACATCTGAGTCATTTCAAGTTATCTCTTTTGCCATCATTCTCCCTTGACTGGATCACGTTTCCTGTATCTTTTCATGTCTAATTATATTTTATTTTTAAGTACAATAACATTTTATTTTATTATTTTATACTGGACACTGAATATGATATGTCAAAAAGACTTTGAATTCTGTTATTATCTTCTGAAGAGAGTTGACCTCAGGCTACCTTTGACTATTTGACTATGCCCTGGAATCATACGTGATATGAAATAATAATTATTGTGTAAGAAGTGAAAACAAAATCTCTGTTGTATTATATGTGAATTTTTATGCATTTAAACATAGCACAATTATTTTTTAGAGTATTGCAGGTTTTCATTAGTTAATGAGGTAGGGGAGTATTTAAGCACGTTAATCTATTAGGTGACATAGCAATTCTTCTGCAATTTCTGGAGGATTACTCCCCTAATAAAGGTATCTCAAATTGTCTGTTGATAATAAGAGATCTGGCTAAAACTCCGAAACATTTTCCTTGATTTCACACTGTTTTAGCACAATGTGCTCCAAGCCTAACGAAACAATTATCTCATAGGACACATTGAGTTTGTTCCACTGATTATATGCAATTAGTTCTTTATTTAGTAATTAACATGGTTTTAGAGGAACACTTTGTGTTGTTCAGCTACTCACTTACAAACTGAAATACTGCTTAAATGCTAGGCCCCTCAAGACGAAAAAGGAACCTCACAATAAAACCAGAGTCCAGGGCTCCAGGAGCGTTAAACTTCTCAGCAAAAGATGGGAATGACTTTCCTTCCTCTTTCTTCACCACAGCTGGAAGAATAGAACACTGAGAAATGCCTCAGAAGCTTCAGATTTTACTTTGCTTCTATGAATAGTGTCTTTTCATCCAAATCACACTTGAGCTAAGGTTTATTGACTTTCTATGAAAGGGCAAAGACAAACTGATAAATAATCTAGCAAACTTTATACAGGCTGTCCTCATTTTGTATGGCAGGGCCAGAACACAAACGTGACTGCAACTGTCTGAGACCAAAGATTGAATTCCTTTCTGACACTATCTGGAGTTAGCGCTGACTCCACAGGGTAAGGACTCAGTCCTATAAAACTGCCCCACTTCGGACTACAGTTTGGCGTCCCAGGGGCCACCCATACTTCTGTCCCACTGGCTATAAATTCAGGGTTTCCCATAACCCCCTCCTCAGGTTCAGTAATTTGCTAGAATGACTCACAGAACTCAGGAAAACACTTTACTTGTGTTTGCTTATGTTTACCAGTTTCCTATAAAGAATACAACTCAGGAACATCTAATTGAAGAGATGTATAGGGCAAGGAATGGGGGCATCAGCCCGATGTGTTAACGAACCTGATCTCTGAATCTCAGTCAGTCCAGAGTTTTTCTAGATACCAGTGTTCAGCCTGCTCTCCCCTTCCTGGAGGTTGATGGGTGGAGCTGACAGTTCCAGCTCCCAAATCACTTGAACTTTCTAATTACTGGCCTCATTCTGAGGCCATCTAGGGGCCTCATCCTAAATTACCTCGTTTACATAAACTCAGGCATGATCAAGAGCAGCTCATTATGAATAACAAAAGACTCTCCTATTACTCAGGAGATTTAAAGGATTTTAGGTACTCCATGCCAGGAACAGGGGACAAAGACCAAATATATATTTTTATTATATCACAAATACACTGTAATTTAAGACATTACATATATTGATAATTTGGTGTTTTATTCCTTTATACAAAACTTTTAGTTTGAACAGTGCTTGCCTTTTTTTGTGTGTGTGTGTGGAAGATTAGCCCTGAGCCAACATCTGCTGCTAATCCTCCTCTTTTTGCTGAGGAAGATTGGCCCTGAGCTAACATGCATGCCCATCCTCCTCTATTTTATATGTGGGACACCTGCCACAGCATGGCTTGGTAAGGGGTGTGTAGGTCTGCACCTGATTCAAACTCAGGGACGTGGAAGCAGAACATGCAAACTTTAACTGCTGTGCCACCTGGCCAGCCCCAGTGCTTGCCTTTTTCTTGGCATCTATCTTACCATACAGAATGAGCATCTTTTCTATGCATTAGCATGTTGTCATACTCTTTCTAAATTTGGATCAGCTTCCAAGATTTTATCCTCTGAACTTTCAATATTTGTAAAATATCTAAGAAATTTCTTTAATATTAAGTTTTTTCTGGGATCACTTTGGAGATATCTTCATCCCTTTTGTCACAACCACTTTCTTCATTTATGTAAATAAGCTCATCTTTATTAAGTTTCTCTGGCTGTGTATCAGGAGTCTCTCAAAGGGCAGCATGTCCATATTCCCATGGCCAGCTACTTCTTCAATATCTCTATTCATGGCAGATTTTAATTTCACTGCTAGCCTTTTCACGTTTTGTTTCTTTGCTACACTTTTATCTTTATCACTGGAAGACAGGCAGGCAACAAACTACACACTTTGTTTCTGTGAATAAACTGAAAAACAGATTTGTGGTAAACAATCACCAACAGACTTTGAAAAAAGGGTGAGACTGATAACCAGATTTGGATGCACATGTGTTGTTTATACATTAATTTGTGGATTGAAGATTTAGCAGCAAAGTTCATATTTCATGCAATTACTCAGCTAAAATTCTGTGGTAACTGAAATTTGAACTGCGTTGTTGAGGAGTGGTATTATATAACAAAATCATAGTAATTACGGTTTGTACATATTGGGACCACGCAAAGCAAGGAATGTCTATTATTCTCTTGGTCTCTTATTTGACCTTTGACACTCCTTGACATGTATGTGGTTTTCTATCACATTACAGCGTTCAGATCTGAGAAACATTTTTGGGCTTTCTCACATATATTCTCATATACGAATATCATTTGATAAGGCTTCCTTTCATTTGATCCAAGCCCTTTGACTCTAACAAACTGAGAAGAAAAGGGATGTGGAAGTTTGGAGAATATAAATTTCTCTGAGGAACAAAAGAAAAGGGATTTCCTTTGTTGAAAATTGAATTCATCTACAGAAACAAGTTATTTAAGATTTGGAATTTAGAAGTATAAAACTGAGGTTTGAAGTTTGATTTAGAAAATCTATAAAGCTGTAATATCCATGTCCAGACTCTAAGCTCTACGAAGTGGGTCATGTTTTTTCACTGTTGTATCCCTAGTGATTAAAAGTGTTCTGGACACATAACTAGTGCCAAAATTACCTTTCAAATACATGAACGATCTGCAAATAAAATTCTCTTATGGATTTGCAAAAAAATGACCACTCAATATTAATTCCAGGTCCTTTGGACACATAATATTATGAACCATTTTATAACCTCTATATTATCCCAACCTTACATAATCAGGTAACACCTAGTTAGGTAGGTAAATTGACATTTTTCCCATATTAAGGGTTCCATAGTGACTCTTTCAACTCCTCTTATTTTATTTTATTTAATTAATTGCAATCTATTGACAAAGAAATCTGAGGGATTAATCAGATCATATGGCGAAAGTGATCTTTGGTTCACCAGAGCAAGAGAAAGATCTAGTTCTGATATGTCCTTTAGAAGACTAAAATCAGCACATATTGAAACCTTAGATATCTTCCCATCTTTTAAGGAAGCTGTTCCTAAGGTGCAAAGCAATGAAGTACCAAGGGTTAGAAGTATCAAGACTTCTCTGAACTCATTTACTTGATTATTTATCTTATAAGCATGGTTTTGTGTTTAGTTAAGTTAATTTTCATGATACATAGGTGATATTTAAAAACAAAATTCACAGCATTAACGTAAAAAAGGAGAAAAATCATATGAGCATAGCAAAAGGTGAAAAATAATATTAAAATCAACATCAATTTATGATTAAAGCTCCTAGAAAGACAGGAATGGAAGGCACATTCTTGATTTCGTAAATGGTCTCTACAACAAAACAAATATAAAATTTCAAAATATTGAAAACTTTAGCACTGACATTAGGAATGGGAAGGGGATATTCACCATATCCATGATGTCCTGGAGATATTAGTCAGAATAATAAGGTGTTAAAAAGTGATTAAAGAAAACAATTTAGGTTCTTCGAACAAACTTATTTAACACTTCACGAAGTGGACAGTCTCCTTTTGGAGAACTGCAAAATGGGGCAGAAGGCAGAAAGCTTTTATACGATGAAGAATATAGAACAAGGAAAAGAAAAGTAAAACATATCTGATTGGCTGAGGCCACATAGTCAACCTTATTTGGAGCAAGTAGGCCCAGAGTTGGCTTGGCATTTGGGATTGGCTGACTGGATCTACTGCATTTCTGGTCAAGGAGAGTATTTACACCGACAGTAAAGTTACCTAACTTTCTATTTAACTTTCAGTTTGCTGACTATGATAGAAATCATAAGATTCCTATCTTCTAGATTTAGACCTATTGTCTTTGGAATGTATTTCTTTCCCTCTGGATACATAGTTTCATTCAGCTTAGTCGAGAAGGCCTAAAACAAAAGTTCCTATCACGTTGTGAATATTGGCTTCCAATTTGGCTACGTAAAGAAAAAAAAAATGTCCTTTCAAATCTCTTGTCAGATTTCAGCCTGTACAAATAATAAATATTCCTAGCAGTACTGAATGACTCCATGGATGAAAGAGGTGTCCCCAAAGAGAGTCCAAAAGATATTATCCTCCCAAGATTCAGAGCCAGTCCCAAAGATAGCCAAAAGAAAGACAGACAATTCCCCTGAGAGCTGGCAACAGACCCTAGCTGCAAATGGAGTGCAACCCACATTGTGTTCAGCCATATTTTTTGGACCCCCAAATGGACGGTTGAGCTGCCTGAATACGCAAGAACCGGCAAACTGTGTTCCCCAGGCAGACACAAAGCCAAGCCAAGTTGTCAGGGCACAAAATGAGGTAAACAAGGAGATAGCTGTCCCTGGGAGAGTAAGGATGGATAACCAATGGGCACCCCAAAACCAAATTCACAAGAGTCTAGATTTGGAAAGGAATGGACAAGGTGAAATTTTACCTTCGTTTTTCAACTAGGCAGTGCAGACATCCCGGAGAGCTGACTCTGGTAAGAATTCTCCCACCTTTTGACAGCTTCTGCCAGTTTTCCTAGGATCCTATTTGCAAGCTCTAGAGTGAGTACCTATTTTGTCAAGGTTTTCCATTAATTTTAATTTTAGTTTCCCTTTGACTCTTTATGAAGAGATTTTTACCAGAGAATCCCTTCCTCGGGATCCCATCAACCCTGGGAAGGGCCCCTATGGGGACCCTCCTTTGAGGGTAGATATGGGGCATTTGAGGTGATGTCAAGGAATTTACATGAAACCTTTGAAGACAATATTTTTTCCAGTGTCCTGGGTGATTGCAAATGAGACACCAATTTCTGGGCCAGTGTTTTGATGATGGATCCCGAGGAGGCTGCAAGTGGGGACGCCCAGGTGTTTTAGGTTTCTGGCCTTGGAGCTGTTGTAGTCGTAAAGCCACTAACTTGATGGACTTTTGTTTACAGTCTTGTGGTCTTTTCAGAGTGGAAACGCAAGTCGGATGGAAGATTAGTAGACAGTGAATACTCAGGTAAAGGAGGATAGAGGGGGACAGTAGGAGTCATGGCAGTCTTATAGTCTTGTTTTAGGTACCTCTTGGTCTTTAATTTTTCATTTGCCTTTTGCAATAAATCTTTCAAAGAAGCTATTTTGGAATCTTATAGCCTTTTGGAGGCTTCTGCATGCCAAGTGAAATGGGTATTCCGTTCTGCTTGCTTGATTTGGGAATGCTCACTTTCAAAGGCCCTTCTTAAATGAAAGATCTTGTCTAATTAGAACATTCCCAATTTTGGCCATTGTAATTCTAGGTTATCTTAGTAAAATTTTACCATTTTTGCAGATATCTATAGTTTCTGGGACTACAGCTTTTAGACATGAACAAGCAACACATTCAATTCTTTGAAACTCGAGGATCTCATTTCTTTAGCTAAACCTTGGTTCTCTTGGAGCCAACTTAATACCTAAGAAGGATGTGCCACTGGGTTGCGGATTTTGTGGTGTTCTACAGTGTACCTCATTGCACAGAAATTTCTTGAGGTTTCTGGGTGACTTAGTGTCAATCTAACTCATTCTGTGACCAACCTATCTTAGCACAGGAGCCTTAGAGTTAGGTGGTGAGCGCTCTAACAGCTTTTAAGTGCTCAACCTGTGCCCACTATTTGTACAGCTTTGGCTGCTGAGATACCCATTAGGAATAGACCTATTGGGGCCGGCTCCATGGCCAAGTGGTTAAGTTCACGCTCTCCGCTGTGGCGGCCCAGGGTTCGGATCCTGGGTGCGCAGACATGGCACTGCTTGTCAGGCCACGTTGAGGTGGCGTCCCACATCCCACAACTGGAAGGACCTGCAACTAAGATATACAACTATGTACGGGGGGGCATTTGGGGAGATAAAGCAGAAAAAAAAAAAAAGATTGGCAACAGTTGAAAAAAAAAAAAGGAATAGCCCTACTACTCCTTTCACGAGAAGATGTCTTTACAATGGCAGAAGGCCTAATGGCTTTTAATAGTGTGACTTGTGCCTACTTAGACTTTGATTTTGGTGGTCAAAACAATCCAAATTTCTTGTCCTAATTTATTTTCAACTCCCTTAGGTGTTTATGCTGTGGACTTAGCTCGAGCCTTTGTGAGTCCCCTAACAACAGCCACCCATTGGAGACGTTATAATTCCTTCTGCTTGAATACCTTAATGACTTCCACCATTGCCAACTTCCAATATAACTACCTCAGATCATTTCCAGGATCCCAGAAAGGGAAACTTTGACAAACCCCCAAAACTTTCTAGGTCATATATATATCTATATACATGTTTTTTAAATAAGTTTGTTTGGATAGGAGAGCTGTACTCAGGGGAGCAGAGCTCAGTTTCTAGAGTGACTTACCCATGGCCCTCCAGAACAGGAAAGGAAGAGTGAACTCAGAGGGGTCAGCAAGGGTCTCAACTGTGTGTCTCCTTGTCCTGCAGGCCCTTATGAATCATCTTTGGATCTCATTCCTTTTTGCCAAAAACTGTTAAAAAAGTGATTAAAGAAGACAATTTAGGTAATACAAACTATTTAACATTTCATGAGCTGAACTGTCTCCTTTTGGAGAACTACAAAATGGGGCAGAAGGTAGGAAGCTTTCATGGGATAAAAAATAAAGAACAAAGAAGAGAAAAATAGAAAATATCTGAATGGCTGGGGCCAAATAGTCAACCCTGCTTGGCGTGAGAAGGCGCAGAGTTGGCTTGGCATTTGGGAATCGGCTGACTAGATATACTGCATTTCTGGTCAAGCAGAGCATTTACAAGGACACGAAGGATATCTAGGTTTCCACTGGTTGATGTGGCACCATAGGCAGGAGTGACTCCATCTTGGGCTTAGAAAGTTATTTCAACAAAGGCAAGGAAATGAAATAAAAATTATTGGTGCTGGAATCAGGAAATAAAAAGGCCAATATTTGCAGGCAACAATATTGTGTATATGGGGAATTGAAAGGAATTTCCAGCTAAACTGCTCCAATAGCAGCAGAAAAAAAATATATAGCATTTAACATAGTCTCACAGTAGGATAAAAAGTACATCAAATATATAAATTCTCTTCAAATTCATCTATACTTCATTGCAATCCTAATCAAAATCCAGGAGATACATTATGGGAAAATTAACACATTTATACTAAAATTGATAGAAAAAATACAACACAATCAGAAGAGCAAAAACTAGCCACATACAATACAATTGGAGAAATTATACCATGATATATAAAGATATTTTATTAAGTTAGACTAATTAACTGAGTCTATTTTTGGTGCAAAGATAGACACATAGAATAACAGGTCACTTAGTGAGTAGAGGATTATATCCTACCATACATGTTTGCTTGATTTTTGTCAAAGGTGACACTGCAATATATTGGGAAAATGAATCTTTGTGAGGAATCAGCAAACCTTTTCTGTGAAGTGCCAAATAATAAACATTTTAGGTTTTTCAGACTATGCAGTCTCTCTTGCAACTATTCAATTCTGCCTGAAAACTCCAAAAGACTAGATGTCAACAAATGGGCATAGCTGTGTTCCAATAAAACTTTAAACTGCGTCATACAATTTTCACATTGCAAAATATTATCCTGCTTTCTATTTTTTCCAACTATTTAAAAATGTAAAAAATTTCCTTAGTTCACAGGTTATACAAAAACAGATTTGGCCTATTGGCCATATCTCGTTGACCACTGGTGTTTTCATTAAATTGTGTATGGTCAGTTGAATGGGAAAGAAATATATCATGACCCCTTTTGACACCATCACAAAAAATCAATTTCAGTAGGATCATAGGCCTAAACCTGAAACATAAAGGGATATACATCTCTAACTTAACACAGTAGAATATTCTCTGTAACTTGAAGCAAGCAAATCTCTTTTAAAACGTTATTTTTGAAACCACAATCTTGACACTACGAATACCATTTTTACAGAGTTCATAGTTATTTTCATGCCTTTTCAACAAAAAGACTTGTTTGTCTTTTTAAGACAAAACTAGTCATAAATTTGTACTGTCACTTGCAATTATATTGATGACTAGAGACATTTACTTAACCATATCAATAACTATGACTAAGGTAATTGAAATTTAATAATTAAAATTGTCTCATGAAATTCTCAGTGTGTATACAGGCTGTTTGTGTATTTGTTCTTGGTAACAACACACAAGAATTACCAAGGTCAGAGGAGTGGGCAGAAGATGAACAGAATGCCAAGGCTTAACTGGTTTATTTTCCAGATTCATCTGGTAAAGCTGAAAGGTCAAATGCATTATGCAGGAAATAATATAAAGCCTAAGTCACTAGGAATATACGGCATAGATGCTTACAGGAGTATCATATAAAACCTCCCTTTTGTATATTGAATGGAACAGCTATAGAGGCTGTGCATTCTGGGCAGTCATCGCATGGCTTCAGCTGGAGTCCTGCTGGTCAAAGCTCAGATGGGTTATCCTACAGAAAGCAGCTTGAGATCCTGAAAGTCGGAAGGATGAACCAAAACAAATTCCTAGATGAGAATCAATGCTCATCCTGGTAAAATGGCAAAATAACAAGTCTGAAGGCTTGGAGAGAAATGACTTATAAGGATAATGAGTATTTTTGGCTTAGCTTTACATCATATATTATAGCTGTGTTTGTATATTATGTTTATATAGTATGTTTATGGCTTGGCTTTATGTTTATTTTCTGCAAAAGATAGTCAGAAATAAGCAGAGTAAAACAGCATCTTTGGAGTCAGAACCAGAAGCATGACATAAAATATAGTGTATCCTTGTTATTAGCAGATTCCATATTTACAAATATGCCCCCTTGCAAAACGTTCTTTGTAATCCCAAATCAGTTCTTACTGCACTTTCACAGTCGTTTACAGCCGTGCTCAGAATTGGAGAATTGGAGTCACCCGACACAGTGTTCCCAGCATCACAAGGTAATGTTCCTCCTCATTTCACTTCTCAAACTGTACACGAGTCCTTTCCACAGTCAGTTTAATGCCATGTTTTTCACATTTTTGTGCTTTTTTTTTGGTGATTTCCCTGTTTAAAATGGCCTCCAAGCACAGCGCTGCAGTACTGTCCAGCATTCCTGAGAAGGAACTTTACAGAGAGAACGCGCGTCTAAGATAAGCTTTGCTCAAGCCTGACTTACAGAGCTGTAGGAAGTGAGTTCAGTGTTAATGAATAAAAATATGTATTAAATAAAGTGATTTTAAACAGAAACACCCATAAAACAAAGTTACATATTGATCAGTTGCTAAAAATGTTGTGACCAAAGGCTCCCAGGAGCGTAACCCTGTATTTCTCCCAGGAGCGATGGCTCAGTGTTCACTAACTCAGTGTCACAGCACCTTTATAGAAGGTAACTGCTGCCCAAAATGAGAATTGACTATATTGCCTTAGACAAAACAGTTTATATCGCTCCTACTAGAGTAATCTACCATTTTTGCTCCTATGAGCAAATTTTAATTGTTTGATCTGTGATTTTGCTACAATTCACCATCATTTTTTGTTATGACCAATACAATTAGTTTACTGATTATCACTTTGGGACTGTTTTCTGAGTTTTACAAAATAATGAGAATTATATTCCTTCCCTAACTTTTATATTAAATCTCTCAGCCAAATTACGGTTTAATTAGGAAAGAAACTGAAAATTGAGCATGTAATAGCATCGTGGTAAGATAGCTAAATATTGATTTTATCTATTTTTTTGAAACTTCCTTTTACATGTAGCAAGCAGCAAATTGAAACTAGAGACAAAATTCAGCAAACATTCTAATTCTTTCATTTAAAAAAATATTATTAATGGGGCCTGCCTGGTGGTGCAGCAGTTAAGTTTGCACGTTCTGCTTAGGAGGCCCAGGGTTCACTGGTCTGGATCCCCGGTGCAGACTCAGGCACTGCTTATCAAGCCATGCTGTGGTAGGCGTCCCACATATAAAGTAGAGGAAGATGGGTACGGATGTTAGCTCAGGGCCAGTCTTCCTCAGCAAAAAGAGGGGGATTGGCAGCAGATCTTAGCTCAGGGCTATCTTCCTCAAAAAAAAAAAAATTATTATTAAATATAACTATCTTAAAAGCCCTCTGAAATTATGCTTTTCTCATAGATACAGAAAATAGGACTCAGAGAATTTATGCCTTTACCAAGGTCATAGAGCAGCACAAATAGATAAAAGGCGCCTGATTCTCAGACTAATCTTTTCCCCTTTTAAATAGAATAAGCTTTATTTTCCTCCCACTTTATAAGGTATTTGAGGAATGAGCTAACTATAATAATAGCTACAATATTTAGCACTTATCTTGTTACAGGCATTAATTTAAGTTGCAAATATTAACTAATTTTACGCTCTTAACAACCCTATCATTAAGTACATTCCCCAGAGAAGTTAAACATCTGTCCAAAGTCTCAGGGCTTGTAAGTGGCAGGCCGGGAGTGAACAGGACTCCTGAGTCCATCCTCTTATTCGCTAGGCTTACTGCAAGTAATTTCTGGCTATTTGTTTTTCTTTAGGACCCATAAATTAAACATTTACCTTTCAACATCAACCCTATTTTACTGTGCTTCTGAAAACTTCTGAAGTGAAAAAGATTATGTATTTCTCCCATTTTTCTGTTAAAGAAATTAACAGTCAGAAAGAGGTTTTGTCTTTGTTTTGAATCTTTATTAACAGTCACAGGCTGCTCCGGGGAGCTCCCGACATGAAGGGGAGCCCCAGCACCTCCCATCCTCCCATTCTTGCCTGGCCCCAGTCCCTGCTGGCCGAGGGGTAAAGTTAGGGGACTCGTTGGTTCCAAACTGGCCGCTGTGCAGGAGGACAAGCAGAGATGGACGAAAGAGGCAGACTGCTCCACATTGGCAGGGGGCAGTTTAAATAAGGAAGGGAACTTATTTGTGAGGCTTGTCTTGGACGCTGCAAGACGAGTAGATCTCTGCATGCCTGGTAAGAATCTTAAAAGTTTCTGTGGCGGCCTTAACGGGCTTCAGGTACATCTAGCGGCCAGGTGGCCTCAACAGCACTGCAAGCTTTCTAGCCTGTGTCGGTGAAACCGCTCCCAGGGAGAGACCACTGGGCGGAAGGCACATTCAGTGACAGGGGTGGAGGGAGGGGCCTCTGATTGCGTGAGTCCAGCTCCAGGGTCAACAGGCCATCACATCCTCTGGATGACCTCCTGCCACAGACACCCCGACCCCCCCGGTGCTGAGACTAGAAGCGGGGCCGTCCCTGCAGCCCAGGGGGTGTGGGGGAGCGCGAGCAGGCCCCCCCACCCCCGTCTCCCCGTCCCTGCAGTGTGCCGTGCCCAGCCCAGGGCTGTCCTCTTCCCGCTGGGCTATCAGAGTGTCGCCCTCCGGGCACCTGACTTAGTGAGGGAAGGCAACGCTGCCGTGAAGAACAGAGACGCCTTGAAGACGGCCTTGCTGGGCCCCATGGAGCCGTGGCAGTGTGCAGAGGAGGCTGGCCCCTGCCCACCTGTGTCCTCATGAGCTGTCCTTGCCTCCACCGCACTCCTGGTCTGAGGCCTCGGCCTTGGCCTTGCTCAGGTTGCAGACTTCCTTCTTCAGGACGCTGAGCAAGAGTCTGAGAGCTCTCCAGGCTCTCCTTATTAACCTCTTTCAGATAAATTTCAGACAAGGACAGAAATCTGGACAAGTTGAGAATTTGCTAATAGCTTACCCAAGAAAGTAGTAGTGGGTTTTGGAAAAACTACAAACGATTCAAGATAAAATAGACTAAAGTTGGAATCCCAGCTTAAACATTTGGTGCTACCATACTGAAAATTTACACTTTGATGTCTTGGTTGCCATTCCATGAGAGGACAATATATATTTACTTAAAACTTTTGTAGTGAGGAAAAAAGAAATAACATAAAAATTTCTGGCCCATAAAAAATTCTAAAATAAAAACTAGCATTTTTTATGCTTCTGAAAAATTTGTTTTCCTGGGGCAGATTAATTTAATTCCAGAAATTTAGTCACAGAGAGAATTGTGCTTCTTAAAAGCTTCTGTAATTGTGTGTGTCATTTAACACTTTAAATTGTTTGCTATTTCCTTTCTCTATCCTCTTCTGAGTCCTAACTACAGTAATTGAACTACATTATACTATGTTAAAAATGAACTCACATTTGTTTGCAGTGCCTTACAAGCATAAAATAATATTCTGTGTTTACTAAATTATTCTGAATAGCACCTGAAAAATGCATTTCTCCATTTCATGTTTTGTGGTTTTAAAAGTAAATGAAAAGCAAGAAAAAATAAAACATTGCTTCAATTCGGTGCAAATCAGGATAAACTGAAACAAGCCCATTTAATCATTTTTTACCTGAAAGAGTGTATTGCATAGAAATAAAAATCAAACATGACTATTTACCTAGGAATATATGAAGAAGTATATTATACATTTATAAACGTAAATGTGCAAGTAAATTAGAAATACTATTATGTGTTATGCTTCAGCTGAGAGTCCAGGCTGAAATCAATAGAAACATTAAGAAAATGTAAGTTAATTAAGATTATAAATTAGCTTACTGCAAATTGAGATTTTTTCCCCATAATTATTCTCTCAAGTGTTCCTTTTCACTCTTATCTTAAAAGAGAATTTACATTTTGCAATAAGCAAAAATGGGGAAAAGTATCCATTACTGGAGGGGAATAAGCAAGAAATTGTGGTGTTTCTGTGTATAAAAGTGAGATACAGAGAAAAGGAGGGAGAGAAAGAGCAACAGAAGGAAAGAGAATTGGGGATGCACATGCAAAGGCATTCTAGACTATACTAGAAATGCATTGCTTGAATGTCTATATGATCTTATTAAATGGGTGAATTCTAGAATAAATATGCTGAAAATCCCTCATACTAAAATATTATCAGAAATGTTGAATAAAATCAAATGGAATTCCTCTTTAAAATATATGGAAGCATGCATCATATGTGGATACAAACTTGCTTTCACCACCTAAATTAATAAACAGAATATTATTCATATCTCAGAGCTCCCCTCATATGCAACTAGTCACTATCTAAAGTATCTTTTCCCGAGGAACTCTCTCCACTTTTTGGCTTATATGCTAGTTTTTCCTGGTATTAAAATTTATATAAATGGATCATATGGTATACATGATCTTGTGTATTGTTTTTTTCAGTCAATATTGTTTGTGAGATCCATTCATTACTGTTGCAGGTAACTGAATCTCCTTCATTTACGTTGTCTCATAGTATTCCTTTAAAATTAATAAACTGCAATGATTTTTCTGTTTCATATAAGGTGAGCATTTGTATTTGTTCCAGTTTGGGACAATTACGTAAATTTGGTGTGTATGTGCATGTAATTCTGTTAGGTATACACTCAGGGGTGGGAGTAGTTGTCACAGTGCGTGTGTTTGTTGAGCTTTAGTAGCTATGAGAAAACATCATTCTGATGACTTTTTAAATACTTTTCATTCCCAAAAGCAGTGTTTGAGTGTTCCAGTTGCCTCATTTCTTTGCCAACATATTGTATCTTGAAGCTTTTACATTTAGCCAGGCTGAGGTGTGTTTGTGGGTGTTTTACATTTGTTTTATTTGGCATTTCCATAATGAGCAATATGGTTGAACGTCTTTCAATCAATAGGTTTGTTGCTCATTTGAGTATCTTCTTTTTTGAATTGCCCATTTAAGTCTTTTGGCCATTATGGAGCAAGTAATTTTCTTACTCTTTTGTGAGTTATTTATATATTTTTGATATGAACAACATAATCCTTGTTAGTTATATGTTTTTCAAATATCTTTTTCCATTCTTTGGCTTATTTTCTAACTCAAAGCTTTCTTCTGATAAGCAGGAGTTCCCATTATAAACGAAATCCAGCTGGTCAATCGATCGACCTAATTCTTTTAGGATTATTGGGTTTGGTGCCATTATAAAAGCTTTCCCTATCCAAAGTAAAAAAAGAAAAAAAGGATATTCTTATTTATTATCATCTAGAAAATTTATACTTATAGTTTTATATTTAGTGCCACATTCAACCTGGAGTTAATATTTTTGAATGGTGTAAGGTAGAGGTGGTTTCATTTTGTGCATATGGATACACAAGTAACCCATTGTCTTTTTTCCAGAAGGCTATCTTTTTCTCCTTCTAGGAAGTGCCACCTTATAAAAATTCACGTCTATAAGTATATGTATAATAATTCATAAAAATACACACATATGAAAATCTGTTTGGAGATATCAGAGCCATTATAATAACTTGAAATAAATTCAGTGTGGTAGACTAAATAATGGCTCCCCAAAATAGTGTCCATGCCCTAATCCCTGAAACCTCTGAATATTAATTTATATGGGGAAAAAAGAACTTTGCAAAGATGATTCAATTGAGGACCTTTGATGGAGAGATTATCTTGGATTATCTGGGTATGTAGTAAGTGCAATCACATATATCCTTATAAGAGAGAGACAGAAGGAGATGTGACACAATCAGAATAGGGAGAGGCAATGTGACCACAGAGACAGAGATTGAAGCAATGTGACCATAAGCAAAGGAATGCTAGCACTACCAGAGCAGGAAGATTCTTCCCTAGATCCTCAGGCTCTCGGCCCTGCCAGGCTCTGCTAAGGACCATGGCCCTGCTAACACACGTTGATTTCAGCATCATGATTCAGATTGTGGATTTTTGTCCTCAGGAACTGCGTGAGAATAAATTTTTGTTATGTTGTAGCCACCATGTTTGTGATAATTTACTACAACTGCCACAGGAAACTAGTACAGTAAGCAACTTCTATCATTTTTTTCTTAATATTTAAGACTATTTTGGGATATTTAAAGTATGTGACTACTCATTTTATAACTCTGAGACTTGCGTTGTCTACATGACTCTCTTGATAAGCCATACCTCATGGATCCTATGTTCTATTTACTGTAGAAAATCCTTAGCCAGCAACACTACTAAGGGTGTTTCAGAGACGTGATTTGTTCTTTCTGTCAAGTGTTATTAGTCAGAGGAGGTCCAGCTGGCAAGGTTATTAGACCCAATTGCCCGCCTTTTGTTCTTTCCCTAGCATCATTTCCTCATTAAAAAAATAAAATAAAATAATAGATTACAGGTCAACTACTTTAAATCTCCTTCCTCCACTTTCACTTCCAAGTTTCTTAAGTAATTTTTTTATAAATCATTGTTGACTTTGTTATTTTTCTGCATATCGTAAGATGATAAGTTTTCTGTTATTGTGGTTAATTACACTACTTTTCAGATATTAAACTGACCTTGCATTCTTGAAAAATATAATATGTTTGTGAAGGATTTTCCTATATGTGTATTTGCTTAAGATTTTGAATAAACTTACCACTATTTTTACTTCAAATAATATTTATTTTTGCTGCTATTCTTTTTTCTTTATTACTGTAAGCAAGTCTTATTTTATAAAGCTTTGCAATGATCAACATCTGTCTCTATTGCTTAGTTCTATTATATGTTTGATTTTAGTTCTGTAAACTTATGCTTTCATATCTAATATCCTAAGCCTTTGTTATGATTATACTATGACTAAGTAAAATGCCTTATAGATATATACCCTGGTGGAGTTGCTTATATGTACCATGAAACACATAAAATACATTTTCATCTCCTTTAATTATTTTTTTAAATTATGGTAAAAACTTTTAATATAAGATCTACACTCCTACCAAAATTTTAAGCATACAGTACAATATTATTAACAATAGGCATGATGTACTGCAGAAATCTGAAGCTTACTTACACATAAATGAAACTTTAGACCTATTGAATAGCAACTTCCCATTCCCACTTTCCCCATCCCCTAGTAAACACCATTCTACTCTCTGCTTCTATGAATTTGACACTATTAGATACCTCATGTAAGTGGAATCACGTGGTATTTGGCTTATTTCACTTAGCATAATGTCCTGAAGGGTCATCTATGTTGTCTCATATGTCAGGAATTTTTTAGGCTGAATAATATTCCATTGTGAGTATATGCTGCATTTTCTTTATCCTTTCATCCATCAATGGGCATCTAAATTGTTCCCATATTTTGGCTATCGTGAATAATGCTGAAGCGAACATGAGAGTGCAAATGTCTCTTTGAGATCCTGTTTTCAGTTTTTTGGATACATATCCCAACTGGGATTGCTGATTATAATAGATTTAAAGAAAATATTAAAGTAACAATTAACAAGGAAATAGATAACTAAAATGTGGTATATTCATGCAATGGACTAGTATAAATCAGTAAAAATAAAATTAGAAAATACAGCACCTTTGTTAATGTGGATACATACGAAAACATAGTCTTGAGTAAAACGAAAAAGTTGAGAATATGTGAAGTAGGTGTATTACTTCTGCTGCAGTAACAAATTACTTAGTGAATTAAAGCAACATGAATTAATCACCCAGTTCTTTTGGTTAGAAGTCCTACACAGTTCTCACTGTGTTAAGGCAAGGAGTCTGCAAGGCTGCATTCCTTTCTGGATGTCCAAAGAAGCATCTATTTTGTTGCCTTTTCTAGCTTCTGGAGACTGCCTGCAGTCCATGGCTCATAGTTCCCTTTCTCCATCTTCATAGGCAGGAATATTGCATCTCACTTACCTTTCTCTCGTCACATCTTTCACTACAGTGGGGAAAGGACTGATTGTAAGGGCTCATGTGATTAAATTTGGCCCACTAGGATGTTCCAGGTTAATCTGCCCATCTCAGGTCAAAGGTATAACCCTAATCATATCTGCAAAGTTCCTTTTTCCAGATAAGAAGATTTCCAGGTTGCAAGGAGTAGAGTTTGGATGCCTTTAAGTGCCATAATTCTGCCTACTACAATAGGGTACTACTCATTCTAAGTCCCAAGACATACACAACTTAGTAATGAGTGTCTTAAGGAAACATTAATATGTAGCAAAGTCATACTAAAGAGGCAAAGAAATAATAAACACAGTTTTCAAAATAGTGTCTACCCTAGGATGGGGGAGAGAGAGTGATAGTTATATAGTTTGAAAGGAAAATACAGAGACAGAGTTTCAATAGCATTGATATAATTCTATTTCTTAAGCTGGGAAAATGTCACATAGTTATTTGTTTTATAATTCTATATGCCTTAAATATGCCTTATTAGAATATACGCATATGCATACAAGTGAATTTAATAAATGTTTTATAAAATAGAGGTTATGAAATTAATAATGGAAATCACTCATTTGATTATTGCTAATTAATCTCGCTGTGAGTGCAATATAACAATGAAACAAAAGGAAAAAATCAAGAGAACATTAGCTTAAGATTATCTTAGAATAATACAAATTTTTAAAGTGTTAATGGGACAAAATTCAGGAGTTGGAAATATAGATATGCAAGTCTAGCATTTGGAGACATCTTACACATGAGGCATTTATCAATTCAGGAAGCATTATTAACATTAAGCCCCCAAAAATAAATTTTCGTGTATACAACAGTAAGATGACAACAACAAAAATAAAGAAAAAAACCTTTAAAACTGAGAAAGAAGAAAAAAATTACTTCCAAAAGTAATTAATGTCTGACTTCTCATTGTAGAAAACACAAGCCAGAAGACTATGGAATGCTGTCTTCAATGAGCTGATTTTAAAACATTGCCATTTAGAGTTATATACCCAGTGAAAATACTCTTTAGTAATAAAGTTACAATAAAGATTTTTTTAGACAGTGATAACTGAGACAAACAGCAATTGTTTCAGTTTTAGCCATCGTGCTTCATTGTTACACATAAGATGCAAATCCCATAAATGAAAGAGTTGTGGTTTTGCAGTTAAAAAAAACAACTTTCTCTTACAGTATGATTTTTTTATTGTACTTAATATTTTATGATTATTAATTTCCCACTGTAAAATCAAAATCAATATAGGTAAAGATATAGATATAGATAAGTGAGCTTTCCTGCTTACTATTTACCTCAAGACTTAGTAGCTTAAAGTAATAGGAATCTGTTATTTCTCACAATTGTGTCTATAGTCTGGATAGTTATTCTGGCCTTAGCTTGACTTGCTGATCTTTGCTGAGCTGCGGATTGGTTGAAGGCGCCACTGAACTTGGCTAGGCCCTATTTGTCAATAGGTGGGTAGGCCACTAGGTTGATCAGGCTAGTCTAAGATAGGTTGGCCAGGAAAATCGCACTCTCCTCTATGTGATCTCACATCCTCCATCAAACTTGGTTCTACTGAAGTGGCATTCATATGAAGAATTAGAGAGATGCATCAGGTCTCTTTAAGTCTAGGCTCAAGTCAGACACAGTGGCATTTTCATCACTTTCTCTTGGACAAAGCAGGTCATGAGGCCAGATCAAATTCAAAGAAATAGAAATAGGCTCCACCATGTGATGGTACAAAGAGTCATTTTATTTTGCAAAGTTTTTGATCATGAGAAGGAATGGAGAATTGAAGAAATTTTTGCCATCAGTGTAGCAAAAATGATTCTTACTTCATGGTATTGCTGGCAAAGTAAAATGAAAGGCACTGGCACAACATAGGTAATCCATATGCCAGCTTCTGGTCGAGGTGGCTTTACTATATAATGCAACAGTAAATGCATAGCTTTGAGGAACTATTTTAACCAAGTCAATTGCTTGCCTACATGCCAACAAGGAACAAGTGGAATTTGAAATTAAAAGCACAATAACATTTACATTAGCACCCTCAAAATGAAATACTTAGGTTTAAATCTAATCACTATATATTATATCACCACGGTAGGCTTCCTGGTCCTCCCATTGCCCCTTTGGTCCAGCAAGTAGAAAACCTCAACAGGATATTAGAAGACAGATAGAGAAACACACTGAAATGTATTCCCCTTCTTTCTCCCTGCATTGTCATCATTCTAGCAATGACTGTGTTCCATAGTTTTGATTGATGTTAGATGTTTTAATTTTCTTTGGAGCCACAAAGTCTGGTCACACCATTTTCCTCCCTTTCTCCTTCAAGCTTATGGTGTAATGGTTTCTTACTACAGTGAATACTTGAATGTTTCATCAAACCTTCATGATCCTTTAAACCTCTCACAGATCTTTAAATTCTGCCTTCATTAAACTCTCCTCAAGTTAAATGAGACTAAAGAGACTAAATGAGATTCCTATTCCTTATATTCCTATATGCCTATTCTTTTATTCTTCTAGGCTGCTTTAATTAAAAAGAAACATCTTTTGTTCTTTTCGCCTATTTTAATTAGGAAAGAAACACAAAATTTTGGATTGTTTTTACTGCCAGAGAATAATTGAGAATCTTTTCATTTTTACCTTTGAGAATGTAGGTATAATTCTTTAGAAAACCAGAAAAGAATTCAGAAATACCACAGCTATGAGAACAATATAAAGACATGTTTTATACAAGTTAAGTAGTGCTAAAAGGCTAAAACCTGTGAAATTACAGTTAGAGTATAATTTAATTCTAAGTAGTTGAAGATTTTTCATAAAATTCTTTCTCCACTGAAAGTGACTAAATTTGAACGGCTATTTAAAATTTGTGAGATTCAGACAGAGCTTGAACATTTTGACCTTCAATAGAGGGAATGGAAGAAAACTGATTTCACAAAGAATCAAACAAAAATTGCTTTAATAAAAGAAGTAGCATCAAAAGGAACATAGATAGGACACTTGCAGTTGATAAAAGCAGGCTATTTCTATTTTTGCTCCATGCAGTAAACTTGTAACATCATTAATGCTTCAAACAGAGAAATCATTTTTTAATATAGTAATTGTGAAATAATGGGAATGTATTTGGACATACATTGGAAAAAAGTCTCAAAAATAGCAATATGAAAATATACTGAATAAAGTTTCAGTCCCAATTAAGGTAATGAGCAATTAATAACATATTTTTGAGTGTAAATTTTGTAAAATTCAGGTTTTTCCCTGCAACACTGTAAAGTCCCTTCCGACTCCCTTCCTCCCATTCATGTACACATTATTTTCACTGCAGTTAGAGCAAACTGGCAATTTAGAGATGAAATACAGATACTAGGAATATCCTTTTTGGTCAAGTACAATGGATATTAAATAACTTAGCAAAATAAATGTATATTTTCAGAAAATGTCTGTAAAGCCAAGCTTCTATGCTCTGTTCTGTGACACTGGGACTCAGATACTGCCCAGGATGGCTTCCTGTGAGGTTATATCAACAGGGGCTTGAGGGAGAAACCGGGTGGAAATAGATGGGAGAAAAGATTTGATTCTTCTTGTTTTGCTTAATTTTCCTACCAGCTACTCTCCAGAAACATCTGTTTACCTCAGCTGTAGCAACTGAATTCAATTTTCAGCCAAAAAATATTTAAAAGTATAAAATTAATAAATAAAATAATATTAAACAAAATCTAACACCACATAAGAAAATCTTTAACAATGATAAGGTGAGATTTGCTCCAACAGTTCAAGGCTGTTTTACTATTGATAAATCCATTACTATTGTATATCACATAGTATATCTAAAGAAGGACATCTTCAA